>NC_086163.1:15287462-15517462 GCF_035149785.1 Candoia aspera | reverse complement strand
AACATTTCTCCATTGCACTGCAGTATCCCTGGCTTCCTCTGCTTTCTGGGAAATTCATACTAGTGAACTCTGCCAGATCCTGGCTACTTTGTAACTTAGATTAGGGCAAGGATTGCTTTGTTCACCTCTAGAAAGAAAAAGGGAATGTAAGCTACAGAAACTCAAATGCCATGAGAACATATTTCTGAACTTAAGCAACTCTGCTTTCAAGACTTTAGCCAGATGGTCCTATTAGCAATTTATCATAGACACTGTTCCTTTCTAAGCCACCATTACATATTATGATTCTGAAACAGAGCACTCTGAGATGACTGTAATAAATGTAGGAACTTGAAGAAATGCACCATTCAGGACAGGCTGAAGGAATCTGGGAAGTTCAGTCTGGAGAAAAAAAAGTTGGGGAATACATAGTATCAGGGTTCAGCTGCCTAAAAGGCGACCATAGAGAAGATGGTCAGGAACTATTTTCCATTGGCACAAAAACTAGGCAGTACCTAGATTTAATTTAGATACAAGGAGAAACTTCCCAAAAGTAAGACCTGTAGAACAGTGGAACCAACTAACTGTGGGTGATCTGGGTTTTCCATCTCTGGAGACTTGTAAGAAAAAAAAAACATTCCAAGTTCTAGAATTCTATGAATTAACAGTTCCCACAATTCTCCTGCCAGTTTAATCCAGTATGGCTGTGCTTAATGGGGATTAACAGAAGCAACCAACAACCTAGAGGGCATTGGGTTGGCCAAGTGTCCATGGAAAGAGAAACATAGGACTCATGCCATACTCAGTTCACCAAGAGAGCACCATCATTCATATATTCTTCAGTCAATAAATATTTGTTTTATGATGGATGGGTTATGATGGTTGTACTGGAAAAAGTTGCTATTAACTCACTGGACTAGCAGAAGTATATACGATTATGTAGAATTACAAACATCAGCATACATTATTAATTTCATATACACTCTTATAAATGCAGGAGGAAATGATTATGTCTGCAAAGCCATCTAGGTAGTTCTTTGAAAATAACACTTCTTATGTTTGCATTTGCTGCTCATAAAAATGTGTAGCTGCTCTTAGAAATCTAAATTCTAGTGTTACTGAGGCCACTTGCAGGTGACCTTACCTTAACAACCCATCAGCCCAAATTACCCAAATTGTTTCACCGATGTTAAGTTTAATTAGTTACTTCCAATTGTTATGGGCCAAAGTCTGGCAAAATTCACATTCCTAGTCAAATTATGTTGCTTAGTCTCTCAGGGATGACCTATATCCAGCTCTCATTGTAAGTCTCATTAATTTCAGTGGAGTTGCTCTGATGGAGTGGCATCAAGTCAAACATCAGTTCTGCCACCGTACTAAAGCTAGAGCAAAATTTATCTGAAAATAATTTTCTGATAAATGTTCTATTCATTTCCTGTTTCAGACTCTCCCTGAACTGTAGGAAAAAGTTCAGCCCTTCTCCAGGAATATTGGACACAATGCCCCCATTCCTGCTGTTATATATAGTCCGGGGAATTTCTAATGCATCAGGATTTTTTTTTAATAGAAACCCAGTGCTTTTTAATAATGAAATAAGCATTCTACCATTGCAGTGATCAAGCTTCAGGGATAGAACTCCACTTTGTAATTAATGCCAAATTGACTGGAAGGAGAAACACCTTCTGGTTTTGATGCAATGGTCAGTTCATAAAAATCCTAGAAGTTATAAGGATGTAGGGTACTTTGACCAACATCCTTCTCAGCGCAGGAATCCAAATTTGAGCATGTTTGCATTTGGTATTTTATATTCTAGAGTTGCTCAGTTGGGGAGAATGCTCTAGTTGGTTCATGTGTTGTCAGTAGTTTGGGATAACTGTAGAAAAGATGACCATTGGTCAGCTTCAAAGCACTTCTGAGCCATTGAGGAATGGCTAGTAGTTGGGAAGCTTTTTGCTTTTACTTGAAGTGTTTATAAATATTATTGAGTTAAATGTTTTTTGGTACATTTGGAAGGCATGTAGAACTTCATTATTATTGGACAGTGTTACTGAAATAAATACTATTAATATATGTATAAGTATATTCATAAATATATATTAAAAAACTGAAGGTTATGCATTAAATATTTTGACAAGACATTGGATTTGCATCTCACCTCTACCCACATATTGCCAGTCTCTTCCATGTGTATTCCATAATTAAGGATAGGCAAAAAACTTTGCCAGGAATAATGTGAACCATAAGGAGAAACCATTAGTTGAAGGACTCAAATCAGAATTGGATTGTATTTAGTTGCTCTCTTAGAGGAGAGTCACCAATAAAGCAAGCAAGCAAACAACGAACTCTCCTTTTTTTCCTAAGAGGTCCCCCCTGCCCTCAGTTCTGTTTCTGGAGAAGGAAGGTTCTTTTTTTGCTTTCACTTTTGCTTCTTTCAAGAAGACTTTTTCAGTCATTTTCAACTATTTATAATTTCACTAAAACAAAAAATCCACGGGATTAATCATAGTTTAGAGAGAATTGTACAGACATGATCAAGGTGCAGTTCTTAAAAGATTTGAGGGAGGCTATGTTCTGTGAACAATTGATTGTGCAAATATTTGGGATTGAAATCTAATTGAGAAATGTGAATGTTAAGTCCAGTTTCCAGAAAGTTTCCCAAAGTTGCTACCACACTGTAAATTTTAAGAGATTTAAGGAGATTTTTTTAAAAAAAATAGATGGGTAATAATCCTGTTCACTGTATTTCCTTAATGTAATTGATTTTAATTCAATTTAAAAGAAAGAACATTCCATTTGTCTTTTTGTTTCTGCCTTTGCCCACTTCTCTGTCCTGGTGCCTCCTACTTCTTGGAGTATAGCATACCACAAATTAGCCTTTGGCCTGGAAAGGTTGGTGTACCCATGCTGGACATGATTGTGACAGCTGATATGAATGGACAGTTTCCTTCCCCTTCCCCCCTTCTTCTCTGAGTGATTAATCAGCAGCCCTAATAGTAGGACACTAAGGACTTTAATTAAAGATGGACTTCTGTAAGATAGGTCTTCCAAATTGGGTATCCGATCTAGCTGTGCATCAAGAAAACAATGATTTTTTGAAAAGTGTTTGTCAAACTCTGCAAATCTGATATGAATATGCCAGAGATAAGCTGCAGAAGCTGCTGTAACCCTTGTGGTATGGGCTTTAAAGCCATCTGGCTCCCAAACACCTGCTTTCAAATAACACTTCTGAATACAAAAGATGATCCGTTTGGACAGCTTCTGCCCTGAGACAGAGGAGATACCCCCTCTGGATTTTTCTCCAAATGAAATAAACAATCTGGATGAAGTATGAGAAGAACTAGTCTTATCTAGGCAATAATCAAACTACCTCTTTATATTCAACTTGTTGATCAAAGCTGTCCCAAGTGAATCTAGGATTTGGAGGAGGGTATAAGCATGGTGCTTCACCGGAATAGATAAAGCTTTTTTCCTAAAGAACTTGGGGTGAGGTGCCACAGCCTTGCAATCTTTTAAAAATATTATTTTTCTTCCACGTCTCTGGGCAGAGGGTGTTAATTAGAAGCTTGAAGTTTGCTTGTTAGTGGTCAGGACACTGTGTGACTATCACATATAAATGTCAAAATACTGTTTCAGGAGCAACTCCCTTCCTTACCCAATTGCAATAGCTGGACAAAAAGATGACAAGAGCTCAGATAAGAAAGCAACATTGAGTTGGAATTGATGATAGTTGTATGCTTCTCAAGATCTTGAGTTATAAGTTGACTGCTAGAAAATTCTTGGTTTTGTTTTTGAAATAACATTATTCTGCCTGTTTTTGTTATGTGCTGGTCAGATGTCTTTGTGGAGAAAGCTAAGAAATTTTACAGAGAACCTGGACAACAATACTGGCATTCTCTACAAATTTGACACTTGGATATTCTACTTAACTTTTTCATTAGGCAAAAAGATAAAGCTACAGTATTTCTTCAGGATTCAAAGCAAGATTCCTTCATTTGGTAATTTGTTTTTTTTTGTTTTTGGATGTTTTGCCTATGTGCAATGAAGTGCATGTGTGTGTGAGAGAGGGAGAGGGAGAGGGAACAAATTTGTACTGTTAGAATCATTTATGGAAACAGAAAAGTGGAAGCAGTGAATCATGCCCTTGTATTTTGCTGCTGTCAGTTTTTCTTATCTGTTTAGGTTATGTTACTATCAGATTTGAGAAACTAAAGGCTAATTTTAATTGTTTCACCCACATACAAACACTGTTGGAAAATCTTTCTACCTGGTGGAGTTCCCTGTGAGAAACAATGCTGGAAGACCCCCCCCCCCACTTCATCACATATATCGACTGCTATTGAAATCAACTAAAATGTCCTTGATATTGTGGGCTAAGTGGGACCTCTTCAGTTTTTGTGCCTACCCTTTCTCTCATCAAGTCTCAAATTTAGAAATGTTTTGAAAGAGGTAGCCATGTTAGACTTTTGCAGCAAACTCAACAAACTTGTCTTGGGGCAATTTCAGAACTAAACGATTGTTGCATAAGCTTCTGTGAATCACAATCCACTGTCACCAGTTTGGTACTAGCCAGATGTATTTGAGTTCAACTTCCATAATTCTTAATCAGCATGATTAAGATTTTTACAACAGGTTGGGAATGGTGACTTAAGTTAAGCCTTTCTTGATGATCTTCCTTCCATGCAGAGTTAAGGTGGTCAGTGGTCAGCTTGATAAAAATGGACAAATTGTGGCCCTCTAGATATGGATGAACCCCAACTACCAGCTCCCAAAGGCTGTGGTAGTTTCAGTCCAACAGCATGTGGAAGGATATATTCCTTTTTCATATGTATCTTACAAAACTAAAAAGAAATCACTATTTATTAGAAGTTCTTTGTTATTATAACAAAGTTTTGTGTTGTTTTAATTAATAAGATTTCCTGCTTTTGGTCCAGTGTGTATATTTCTTTCTCTTTTTTTAAAGCCAAACTGCTAGTAAGAGGTAATTGCTGATCATGTATCTCTTTGTTCCAGACATTTTTATAAAAGTGTATGTATTATGTATGATGTGACCTTCAAATGTCATGGATGTGTTGTGCAATAAACTGTCAATATTTGTGGTTATAAGGTACTAGATGACTTTTACAATAATTGGAACAGCTATATTAAAAGCTCTGATCTCTCAGCTGGTTAAAGAGAAAGACACAGGCCAGCGTTCATTGGGGACTTTTCCTTCTGCCAAATTATTAAATGAAAAGTATAGAAGGGTGTTTAAGAGGCATTGCTGTTGTGCTTTTTAAAAGAATATAATAAAACTATATCTCCTGGGGGGAAAAAGTTATTTGGGATGATCCACTTCCATTTTAATTAATACCACATCAAAAATCTGTTTTCCAATTTCCTGAAAGTTTCCTTCCCCTGTGAAAAATACATCTGTTTTCTACCTCATTCCCAAGTGTGTTTGGATTTCTGTAGAATTTCCTTTAGTGGTATTTTTTTCTTCTTTGTTGCAAGTTAGTATTTGATTGCTCATCTCTCCATCACTCTGCTATCATCCCTGGATATCATGACTTCCTGATGTGAAAAATCTCCGTCCTCCCACTCCCCGCCCCCCAGGGATGTTTTGTCTTGGGATTTTATTGAATTATAGAAAGCCAGAGAGTCTGCAGCCTGCAGGAGAGAAGATTCTATAACCAAAGACCAAACACTCACATAGTTTTTCAACCACCTCCTAAGTAAGGTGAATGCCAGAACTCTGCACCTACCCTTGACAATTTTTTGAGAAAAAAAAAATGAAAATCATTTCTCACCATCTTGAAAGAGAATGGTAAAAGGAAAAGACAGAAGACAAATTCAGACCAATGTGTAATGACATGTTCTGAGTCTGGGAACAGGAATGAGTTTGCAAAACATTGCAGAGATGGAAAGATTATTGGTGGTGGTGGTAGTCACACAGTCAACCAGATGCTTAGACTGGTTTTGGCATTTGTATCTAGCTATTGAGCCCTACCCAAGGACATGGGATAGGCAGATGTTGTTGTTTGAAGGTGTTAAAGGTATCATCGCGGGATGTTAGCTATTATTATTATTATTATTATTTTAAACTTGTATGCTGCCCAACTCTCAATGACTCTGGATGGCTCAACAATCAAATGAGGGAAACACAATAAAATTATTTATTTATTTATTTATATTTTATTTTTATCCCACCTTTATTATTTTTATAAATAACTTAAGGTGACAAGCATACCTAATACTCCTCCCTCCTCCTATTTTCCCCACAACAACAACCCTGTGAGGTATGTTGGACTGAGAGTGTGTGACTGGCCCAAGGTCACCCAGCCGGCTTTCATGCCTAAGGCGG
This sequence comes from Candoia aspera, assembly GCF_035149785.1. NCBI lineage: Eukaryota > Metazoa > Chordata > Lepidosauria > Squamata > Candoiidae > Candoia > Candoia aspera. Next base: position 15,511,143 of record NC_086163.1, on the reverse strand, counting down.
GACTAGAATCAATAAAATCAATAAATCAATATAACATAAAAAAGAAATATAAAATATAGCAAGTGTGATGAAGAGGGGGGTCTCACCCTGTATACTATACTCACTCTATATGTTCCTTTGTTATCAAGTGAAAAGACTGCAACATCTCTCTTGTATCAAGAGGCAGTTAGAATGATGATCAGAGGGATCAAAGAGGCCCCACTTTAGCACATCCATTTCCTAAGATTCTGTAATCTAACCCCATTTCCTTTCAATAAACCTAACTGATGAGACTCCATGAGAATCTAGCTTTCTTGGTTGTGAGTGGCTGTTAATGGCCTGACATAACATTAATTTCTTGCTTTCAAGACACAGTGGGTTCCTTAGCTTAAGGATACGTGGTCAAATTCTAAATTCCTGATATGCTTTTAAATTTTGCAGAAAGTCTTTAGCCAGATTTATGCAAAATGGATAGAACAAAAGTTTAAGTCTAAGGCAGATGTTAATTTCTGAGCAGCATCTGTAATACCATTGGGTTGCTACCTGTTTTTTTTTTTTTTAAGGGGTAAGGAAAGAGTGTCATAACTGACTCCCTGAATAATTCTAGATGCCTTTTTCCATGAAGAGGAGCTTCCGAAGAACAAACATATGTTTTTTACATGGTGATTTTTAAAAAATCAATATACAATGGATGTGCTCTGAGTTCAGAGAAAGAAGGCAGACCACAGGCGGTTTTCAAATCATCTTGTTTGTATAGCCTTCAGGCAAGATCCTGTTGAAACCAAGAGTAAATTACCTACCTCGGAGATAGAGCTCCAGGAGCAGTAATGCATCCAGGGTTGTCCTGGGGTCCAAAGACTAAGGTTCTACTGTCTGACCCTCACAGATCACCACCCAGGTGATGACCATGGAGATACTGTTGATGGGCACAGTGACAAAGTGGTTCCCTACCAACTTTGTGGTTGACGGTACTCTCCACAATGCTCCTCCTTCTCCTTCTCCTTCTTCTCCTTCTCCTTCTTCTCCTTCTCCTTCTCCTCCTTCTTCTCCTTCTCCTTCTCCTTCTCCTTCAGTTTAATCAAGAGATGGCCAAACGAAGCTACACCTAATAGCTGTGCTTGTTTTATTCTTTTACACCAAAAATATATCATCCATTGTGTAACAAAATAGTTTTTTTTTTTTTCAGATCAATGTGTTTCACATTGTAGTGGCTGGTCTTATGGCTTCAGTGATTTTAGCATGGGAAACTCTTGTGCTTAGACTATTCTTTCATTCATCTTATTCTTATTTCATATTCTTTAACCTTTACTTCAGTGATTTTAGCATGGGAAATTCTCATGCTTAGACTATTCTTTCATTCATCTTATTCTTATTTCATATTCTTTAACCTTTACTCCTCTTATATTCCAAGTTGCCATTTTCCATGTGCATTGGTCATCATGAGAGAGACCTTCAATATCCATCACAAACATTGAACTCCGCCCCATCTTCTTGGTTTAGTCAGTTCCCCAATGGGCAACAAAGCCCATTTGCTTCTAGTTTGGATCCCCCAAAATTCAAACTATGAAACAGAAGCTAAATTTCCACAAGGCTGAGGACAGTCCATTTTTCATGGGTGAGCATTCCCACCATTGTCTTCCTACCAGCTCCATGTTTTCCCCTATCCCCTTGGTTGGGAAAGTGCTAATAAACCACAGGGCCCTCAGACGTACTCTTTTCCCAACCAATTCGGCTGTTTGTTTGTTTTTAATTGCCACAAGGCAAAATGGCAGTGGGATGCAGGGCAATTTTTCACCCCTCAGAATGGCGTTGCACCATCCTATGGTCAGGATAATTGTGGCTATTGCTGAGTCAGCTTAATATGGGTGCAAGGGGGTGTGGCACTGGACAAAGGGTAGTGCTCTATGTTATTATGATTATTTGAGGTGTACTGCTGCCACCTCTCAGTTAGTGTGAATGATCTTTCCATACAAGAAGCTGCCTAACCACCTCTATTAAACTTGATCTGCTTTTTCAAACCTAGTATCTTTTCTTACTCATTCACTCAGAATGCAAGGCAGCATGGATCTTTTGTTTCTCTATGTCATTCAAGTGCCTAAGAGAAAAATTTGAAGTCTATATTTTTCATTTACCAAAAGAGCTTTTTGGTATAATCTTCATTTCTAATTACACAAACAGGGCAGAGCTATTTTCTCCGCACTGGTAGGCTTTCTTCCAAATCAGCTCTAAAATAGCTCTTTGTTTCAACAAATTCTTTGCCGATCCATATTAATGCTTAACAGTGTAACATGACCATACATGGTCACTTAAAAAAAGCACCCTAAACCCTTTGATAAAATAACAAAAGAGGCAAGTTGTTAAGAAGCCCAAAATGATTGTAACTCTTGCAGAATATTTAACATGAGGTCACTTATTAAATACCAAAAGCACTGTTATAAACAATAATTGTGACTTTCAAAAATGGAGTTGATGGAATAGTTTTTAGATTTCCACAGCAGACAATAGAGTGCATTCTGCTGTCCTTTATTTTTAAGCAATTTTATTCTATTGGACAAATTGGCTGCCAGCAGAAGGCTAACGTTTTTTGGTTTAAATGCTTGGCAGAAATGATCTTCTGGAATTCTTCACTAACTTAGTTGGATGATTTCTATGAATTTCTCCAGGGGAAGGAGAAATTCTCCAATAATATATCAAGGGAAGGAGTTCCCCTTAAATGTGTTAGTAGCACTACTAGGAAGACCCCAAGTGTGTAATTCCTAAATCCTAACTTTGGATTCAATGGAAGTGTGGCAAACCGGTGAGACTGCAAATTGCTGGAGAGACAACTATACAGTGAAAGACAGGATAGTCACATTTTCTTAGACCCATAACTAAATAAATGCAAAGATACTATACTTCGGCCATGTTTTTTGGGAAGAATTACCTCTTTTGGAAGAAATTCATTTAACTGAATGAGAACAGGGGAAACAAGTGCAGGAGTAAGTTTTGATTCAGTGGTTATTTTATACTGTTCATCACTTGGACTTTATCCCTTTAATGGTCTCAATTATTGGAACATCACAAAAATAATAATGATGGAATGGTAACATGTGGGTATCTAAAACCTCTCCTAATGGTCCCCAGTTCAAGTACTAATTCTAACACCAGTTAACTTTTCGAGATCAGCTTACATTTTCCAGATATTTTCAAGGCATTATGAATGTTTTAAATTCTTGGAAAAAATTTGGGGAACAGAACATACAGTAGGTGCTGCCTATGTAATTCTTTGTAATTCAACCTTGTGGCAGTTCTGTCACTCAAAATGCTCCGAGGGGTGCAGTCATGATTTTAAACTTGTTTCAATCAAATGGGGACAGTTCCATATCTGCAGCCCTTAAAATATTTGAAACTAAAACTTTCCTCCATAGAAGCTTGTTCAATCTAAATTTCTAAGAACAATCTGCCAGCCACTTCATTTTACTACAAAAAACAGTTTGCATCTGGAGATCACCTTGGTAAAAGTTGAAGTCAGGGTTTTGTTGTCGATACTCAGCTTCTAGCTATCATTAACTCCTTGAATGCTAGATGATGGTTAACAATCCTCATGCAGGTGGTCCCTAACAGCAAAGCAATTGTTACTAGTAAATATTTCTACTATTTTCCCCCAACCCCCATTTATTTTCCCTGGGCTGGGATCAGCCAGAACCGTTCGTAAACTGCCAAAATACTGCAAGCAGGCTCCAAACTTCTTTACTTCTGATGGACCACAGTAGCCTACTGTAACATCTGCTGCATTTATCTTAGGCAGTTAGAAAAGCCTAGTTACAAAAGTGCCTTCACCTTGGCTCACTTTCAGGGTGCTTCTTCTGTTGTGTTAGGTGGAAGATACAGGAGGATTCTTTTCCTAGAATGATCTGTGATGCTGGACATCTGGAAAATTTCTTTACTGAATATTCAAGAGAGACATTCATGGTACTCCTAACTCTCCATTACTTCCAAGGTTGCCAAGGCCATACTAGCTAACTGTACATTTTCAAACTGTCCCTCCCCCAAATGACAACCCAAACTGAGGGACCCCACCCCTTCACACCTCATTATCAAAATCAATAGTTTTATTGAAGCCCTGGCTGTGCAAAGAGAAACACACCATCTCTAATGGTGTGTGGGAATGACCTTGGGAGAGGAGGATGAGCCACAGCCAGGGGAATGGTCGGATAAGAGGCAGCTGAGCCCACAAAAGGAATGTGGATGTGGCAGACATCTCAGAAGGGACCCTTCCTAGTTTCTTGGGCTGTAAAGGCAATGGGGGGAGAAATGTACTTTCAGACTTGCAAGATACTGTTAATGTAACCTCACAATAAAATAGAATTAGCCCTTCTGGTCATGCTTCCTGTCTGGACTACCTTGCAAGACTGACATCATCCACTCTCAGTAATTACATTTCCATTTCTATGGACACCCAGGGTAAAATTCTGCAAGAAAATGTTTGAGGATCCTATTCCCACTAGTTCTGGCAACAGCATTGCGCAAGTCCTCCCAAAGTTCTGAACCCCTCCACTTTGCTTGCAACCCCTAAGAAGTTGTAACCCACAATTTGGGAACCCCTGACTTGTTATTCTATTATTATAATGTACAATGTTGCCAAGTTTTGGGCAACAAGTTACAAAATTCATCAGGATCTGATTGCTAGTGAGAGCTAGGTTTCCCTTGACATTAAGTCCAGTCATGTCTGACTCTAGGGGGCGGTGCTCATCTCCGTTTCAAAGCCGAAGAGCCGGCGTTTGTCCGTAGACAGTTCCGTGGTCATGTGGCAGGCATGACTACACGGAACGCCGTTACCTGCCCACCGAAGCGGTACCTATTAATCTACTCACATTTGCATGTTTTCGAACTGCTAGGTTGGCAGGAGCTGGGACTAGCAACGAGAGCTCACCCCGTCACACGGATTCGAACCACCGACCTTCCAATCTGCAAGCTCAGCAGCTCAGCGGTTTAACCCGCAGTGCCACCGTGTCCCATAGTGAGAGCTAACTATGGGCTATATTTATATAATCTCCAGTTATTCTTATGGTCATAACTTACTTAAGATAAGGGCACTATCTTATATTTTTTGTTTGTTTATATTCTTTGCTTTTTTATATGATTTAAGTATAGTAATAATATAACTTTAATTAATCATTGTACTTAAAGTCAAAAAATCCCCAGAGTTCTTAACTGTCTAGTTCTGTATTTTTTTTTAGTGTTATAATGATAGTTTATGATTATTTGCTGGTCAATGATAAAAATTAAAGATATTCAGTAATTATGCTGAATAAAATGTGACCCATTCCCTAATGTATGTTAGGATTGTAACACAAACTACGTAAATAACTCGCCAACTGTTTATTTGGGAGTACATATCCTACTGTGTTCAATGAAGTTTACTCACTGGGAAGTATTGCAGTCCAAACAAGCTGAGTGAATGTCCTGGATCAGGACCATGATGAGAGGACCATGAGAAGAGAGACATCAAGAGCTCCAACCTTTCATTTCCATAGTCCGAAGCTGTAACATTCCTGTATGATTCTCTCTCTCTCTCTCTCTCTGTGTGGTTGAGAGGGAAGGAGAGAGATAGAGAACAGAAGAAAACTCTCAGTTTTAAGGCCCATAAATGTATGGTTTAAAAAAAGGTCCTTATAGGTAAGGCTGGCCCCACTAGACACATCTTCTTACTGGAAGTCAAGTCAAGTCGAAAGGACAATTCTTCAGTCCAGACCACCCACGTGTTGTCCTTGCCTCTGTGTTTTCGTTTTGCTTTTTCAGAGGGATTAGTGCTAAACACCACAGCTTTTCAGCCTCACCAAAAATGAATCTGAAGGGGGGAAATCAATTTTGAGTCAAGTCAAAATCAGTCTCTTAAATCTGCAAAGCGAGCTGTTTATCTTACAAATTTATTCTTTTTTATTGGGCCACACATATCCTAGGCAGCAAGTTAAAAGAGAAATGTCTAACAAGCTGTCATTAAGAATGACATCTAACAAAACATAACTAGTACTCTTATTCTGTAAGTTTATCTGGAGTGGCTTGTTAGTTTTAGCTATCTGTTTATCTGCATTTTTCCTGTCCCTTTGCCCAGTGTTTATAGAAACCAAAAATAAAATAAAAGGATCCTTTCACACATTTGTGGTTTTCCCCTTCATACATGCTATCTTAATTTTGCAAAATTCAGAGTATTTTCTTCTGTTGAACTTTGTTTCCTGTTTGGTGTTGTACAAATACTATGACATTTAAAGTTTGTCAAGGAATCAAAAAATATAAAATATTTCATGCCTGCTTGACAGTCCACATGATTCTGCATTGTGTTATTCTTAAATGCTCTGAACAATAAAAATGTATCTTACTAGCTTTCTAATATCTACTTTGCATTAAAATGTGCTGGAGGGTCAAGCAGAACACTCAGAGAAATTTATCCTTATATTTCTTTTATCCAATTGTTTATTGTTTTCATTTTAAGAAGACAAAAAGCAAAACTTGTTCAGGGAATGTTCATGTGTGTGATTTCTCTGACAGACAGTTTAAGTATCTTTCTCCTTTCAGAAATGCACACATGTTTGCTTTATTGGCTATCAAGGAAATGTGTCCATAAAATTCACATATTGTTTTCCTGCATTTATTTTGCTGGTTTTCCCCCAAGTGTGGTTTGCTGCAGAATTTCTGTTCCTTCCCACACACTTCTGTTTGTTCACTGATTCTAAGCTTGATTTGTCATTGTTAGCCCATGTAACTTAGCCCAACACTTAGCTGAAAACTGATCATACATAATGTGTTCCACATGCCATCTTGACAGAGTGGAGCAGCAGTTGAGATGTTGACTAGGAGCCCCAAGCACCCAATCCATCCTCAGGCACAGAAGAGGTGCCAGGTGACCTTGAGGCAGTCACTTTCTCTTAGCCCAGCCTACTTCACAGGTTTGTTGTGGGGAAAAAAAATAAGAGGATGGAACTCTATGAATGCCACCTTGAGTTCCTGTATAAAGAGGATATAAATCTAATAAATAAATAATAAATGTGTTTGCAGCTATAATCTCATAGTTGCACACATTTCCCATCTCTTGCTTGCATGCACATCATACACATCTTCCTTTCCATGTTACAGAATTATGCAGTGTTTAACATGTGTTAAAACCCTAATTCCTGGTCACTTTTAACAGAACTTTCAGGATACAAGGATCCTGGGTTTTTCCCCTCTCCCTCTCCATTTCCATATTCCTTTTGTTCTCTGTCCTTCTCAGCCTTGGATCATTAAATCTTAGAAAGTCAGAGGTATACTGGGAAGATGACATGGGGATCAACCAGTTACTGAGGGTGGTGGTGGACTCCCCTTTTTTGGATGGGTTCAAGCAGAGGCCGGAGGGGGATTCTTTCATTGGGTTCCTGTCCTGTCCTGAGACTGATAGCTTGAGACTTGATGGCCTAAGTGGTCCTTTCTAATTCTAACCATTTTTGTGTCAGCAATGGAGACAGTAAGACTCATCTCTCAGTCTTTTCCATACTCCATGATCCAGAAGTCACATCTTCTCAACCATACAAACCTCCCCATCTCTTTGCCAGTGAGTTCGTGATTTACTGACAATACTTCTGGACATTTTGTGCAGTCACAAACTGTCTGTTTCAGGTACTGTCCTGCAGACAAAGGGCTCATCTACACTGCCAGTCCAGGCCACCAATCACTTCGGAGGGAAGGAACAGGTGATGCCACCCTGTAGTCTCTGCCCGCCAATTGTGAATGCAAACTTTAGCCAGTTTCCTCCTCCTCTTTCAAAGTAGCATTTTCTGCTTCAGTCAGAGGAAGTACTGCTGTCTTATTCACCTAGTGCCCTTTAGTTCCTTCAAGGCAAACCCCATCTACTAATTTCCCACTGCATGCTGTGCCAGAAATGCCCTCCCACCTGGGAACATGGTTGCTGCCCTGCAGCAACCAGTGTCTGCCTTGACATTCAACCTGGGATCTGCTGCTGTGGACCTTGTTTGTTTGTTTGTTTGTTTACAAGTTTAACAGTGAAACATGGCTCCTCACCTCTAGATCATTGTAGGAGCAATTTATCACTTTGCTGGTACACCAGAGGTTGGAAGGGGGCACCTGAAGACCCTTCAGTTTAACTGGGAATCAGTGGAGTGATCTTAAACAAAAAAGGCCACCAATTTAATGATGTAGCTAGCATTTTTTTAAAAAAAAAATCGTGAAACAGAGGGTTTTCCAATGAAACATCAAAATGAGCAACAGTCACAGTGGACCATTATCCACTTTTCTACTGCATTGGGTGGATAATAATAAAATAATTAAATGAATAAAAAGCTCTGCCAGACACATTCCCACCCATAGGACTGAATTCTTTGCAAGGCATGACTAAGGCATATCAGTCCATACATGTTTTTCTAAACCAGCTTAGTCTGAAGCTGGCACCAGCACAGGACAGCAGCAGCTTAAGGGTGTAGTGCACATAAGTCCAGTGTGCGAGTTGTCTGAGATGAAGCAGTGGGTTAAATCTGAAGCTCTGTTCTGCCTCTTGATAGGTTATCTTGGATGCTGAAATAGGGATAATCATCTGGCACAATTAAGGTGTGATGGCATCTTGCTCAAAAGAAAAGAATAAAAGAAAAGCTGTAACGTGCTATAATTTATGTGACAAGTTCCCACAAACATTGGGTACAGTCCATTTAATGGGTGAACAATTTTAAATCTCCTTGATTTCAGTGTGAGAGATTTGCACATCTGCTTAGTCTTCTATTAAAACCACCAGCATTTAATGAATTAACTAAAGGCTTATATTTAAAAGTGCTTAATTTCCTGTGCATTATGCCTAATACCATTAATGTTAGTAGTATCAATTGTAATAATGTTATTACAATTCTCTTTGGCGTTCAAAACTTTTGAAAGGGATACGCAGCTTGGCTTACATATGCCTGCATATTGATTAACAGTCAACCAAAAGCAAGAAAGGAAAAAAAAAATACTTTTCTGGGGAAAAAAAGCAAGGAAAAGTTTTTGTCTTTTTTTTTTTAAGGATGAGAAAGTACTTAATAGGAATGGAGCAAAAGAAGAACTCAAACCAGCTGCTGACACAGCTGTTTCTTTTCTTGTCTAATTCAGTTCTGTATAAAGGTACCATATGCTGCTTAAAACGACGATGGGAAAGATGAAATAATTTAAGAGAATAACAAGAAAATACATGAATTGTCAGCATTCTGTCAGATTAAAAGAATGAAACAGACAGGTGTAGTATTGACATGTTTCACTTTGTGTTGCATTAGCAGTTTGAGTGAGAACAACTTCTTGACATGTGCTGAAGTGATGTGAGAACATTCTATCTATTTCAGATGTTGGAGATGAAGCTGGAAGACCTGCCGGAGTCCAGCAGCCAGCATTATTGAGGGATAGGAGCCTTGGGTCTGCTATGAAGGACTGTCCCTATTGTGGGAAAACATTCAGGACCTCACACCACTTAAAAGTTCACTTGAGGATACATACAGGTGAGGCCTCCTCATAAAACAGTGGACATTTTTATATAGAAAAGAAAGTAATGCACAGAAGATGTTCTCTGGAAATATGGAGGCTGAATGACTAAACTATAACCCAAAAGAATCACATTTGCATTCATCTTATTACCAATTAGTAAGTGGCAGGGCTTCCTTTCATTGGGCAGGAAGAAGGAAACAGAGATGGGGGAGGCCAAAATGTTACCCCTCACTCTTTGAATCCATGGCCAGGATCATGAACTTCTTGTTGTAAAAGCTCTCAGTTTTGCAATTCAAGAAATCCCTGATGTTTTTCTTGCAACCGGATATGCTAGATCCAAGGGCATTTCTCTGGAAGTTGGATGTTTTCCTGGCTTATGCTATAGCAAAATAGCCACAGCAGGGGCATACAGTACCTTGCATATTGGACACCCAGGGCAGATAATTTCTTAAGAACCCACTCCTCCATTGCTGAGAGATACTAATTATGGTACTTAAGGCATCAGGCTAGAAACAACCAGGAGACTGTGAGTTCTAGTTCTGCCTCGGGTCCAAAGCCAACTGGGCGATCTCGGGCCAGTCACTCTCTCTCTAGGAAGAAGCCAAGGGCTAATCTCTTCTGAAAAATGCTGCCAGGAAAACCACAGGGAGAAATTGCCAGCAGTCAGAACTGACTTGAAGGCAGAAATGTTTTTCCCCACTGTTGCTGACCACCAAGCAGCAGTAGTGACTTGACTCCACAACCATTGCTAGTTTCCTCATCATCTTCAGCAGCATCCTCCCTTATTGCTTGCACCAAGGGCTGACTGGCTCCCTCTTCTACGTCATTGTGCTGCAGCCAGATCTCAAGAACACAGTGTGTGTGTGTGTCCCCTTAACATGACATATTATTTGGGCAGAAGGCACACTATCTCATAAATGTCCTATGATGATGGCTCAGTGATGGGTACAGCATGAGTTTTCTTGATAGATAACTTAGACAAGTCACTGTTTTAGATATCAGTCTCTTCTTGTTATTATACGGTAGATATAAAAATACTAACCTCCCTTTCAGGGCACCTATTGTAGGAAATATTGAGAATACTCTCACAGAGAAGAACTAAGCAAAATATTTGGGAGATCTATCTGTGTTGATTTTTTTTTTTAAATTCAGTAAGGGGCAATCCTTTGTTGAAAAATAATTCTGTTTTTCTGTATGACTGTGTGCATGCATGTTTCTGCATGGAGGCATTTTCTCTGACCTGGACAATAATCAAATAGAGAAAAAAAAGTCTAGAATGATATTCAGTTTTCCAGGCAGAGCAGCTGAGGGAGGGGTTGTGAAATAGCTCAAAAGCTCTAGCGTTCCCTGGAGTTTCAAAAGCAAAGTATTTTATTTTTACGTGTCCTTCTAATATGGAAGAGTTTGATTAAAGTGGACAATATTTTTGCAAAAAATGAAGGTTTTTTCCAACATCAATGAAAGAAAAAAATACTAAACTAAAAGAAGTATATTTAATTCTGTTTTTAAAGTACTGTAGAAATGGCAAATATTAGTTATGATTAAAAGCTAAGAAGAACTGACTATTTTGTGGTTGATTAATAGATGCACTAAGGTATTTATTGTTCTTCTGTTTAGAAAATGCACAAACATAATAAAACATTCTATGTTTGAGAACAAACATGTGCAAGGAATTAAATAATTGCTAAATATAGTTGAAAGGTGCTATCAAGGAAAAGAACCAATGGATCAGAAACTCAGGGCTGTTTTTTTTCCCTCAGGTTTTTTTTGTGTGTGTGCTAGAAATGGAAAGAAATAGCAACACACCCAAGCATGTTAATAGCATAAAGGGTATATTAGGGTACTACCTTTTAAGTCAAACATTAATGTCAGGGCACCAATCCCCCCCCCCCCAATATTGCATGCTGAGGTAAGAAAAACCTATATTCCACATATAATTCATGGATTTAAGCTGGTTCAGAAAAGTGGGGATTGTAGATGAAAGACTGACAAACTAACAGTCCTCTGTGTGAAAAAGGAAGACTTTCTGTTACGAAAAATGCAGCTTCACATTTAGGATCACTAGGAATAGAACTGAAAATTCAGATTGCGTTCGTTTAAATGTGAATGCAACCTGCCTTGGAATACTATGAATGATTCTGGTTATGCACCTCAGAAGTATGGTAACAGCGACTTCCTTTACTCCTTCCTTTTCCTCTCTGGGTGCTTTAATTTTCAAACAGCACCAGCTGATATTTCTTTTCTGAAACCTTTTCTTCTCTTAAGACCTGTCCTCCAACAGCTTAGTAAAAAGTTAGGAAGGAAGGAAGGAAGGAAGGAAGGAAGGAAGGAAGGAAGGAAGGAAACAAACAAACAAACAAACAAACAGTATGGGGGTATGTTTTCAACAAAAACAAAAAAACAAGAAAACAGCAAGATGGTAGAGAGGAATAAAATTATTCAAGATTCTAAAGAAATGGAATGAAGGTTTTTTTCCAGGGTCATTCAGGACAACCGACAGAAAGTCCTTCCACCCACCGCCCATATTGCAAAATTAACTATGGAAGTCACTATTACAAATGTACTCATCCCACTGCCTTGGATGGCTTTAAAAGAGTATTAAACACATTTATGGAGAAGAAAGCTATTGTTGACTAATTATCAAGATTACAATGTATTACACACAGGAAGAGAGGCAGTAGATGCTTCCTTATAGCAATTTGAGACAGAAGCACTGTTATGTTGATGTCCCCCTTAGGGTTTTTGTAGAGGCCATGGTAGGAAAAGAATCCGAGAGATGTATCTGGTAGGGCAGCTGCAGAGCATTGAGGAGAATGAATTAGAAAATGTAATTTTCTATTTGTAGAGTACATTTAAAGTTTCCTTCGTATTATATAGATTTCATTCTGTTTTAATATTTACATGTAAAACAAGTATTGTTAGACTCTGCTGGCCTTTTGCAAGGCCCTAAAAACTTGGTTTTCTGCCTGGGCCTGGGCCCCCAGGAGTGTGATAAAGCCAGTCTCTTGGCTTTGTTGATGGTTATTAATGAAACTCAGCTGCTATGTGTTTTATTTTATATTATGTATTTAATTGTTTTTTATATATTTGATTGTAAGCTGCCCAGAGTCACTTATGTGAGATGGGTGGCTATATAAATCAGGTAGGTGGGTGGGTGGATAGATAGAGGAAAGATGCTAAATGGGTACAGAATTTCTTCCTTATATCAATGTTTTATTTTAATTCAAGGATCATTTTTGTTTGTTTGTTTGCTCATATGAATGCTTGGTTAGGAATGAATGAATTGTGGAGAATCCAGAACATCTAACTCTCAATTTGTAGAAAATACATATGGTTTCAATAGATATTGTCAGAAATAATTATGCCCTAACCCTAACTAACAAAATTATATGGGGAAGAAAACCTGATATTCAAACTGAATTTACAGAAGCATTATCTAATTTCCAACATGTATATAATATTTTAAATGTACAATAATATTAAAACAGATAAAAACCCATTTGCATAAGAACAAACCATAATAAAATAACAAGAATAAGAAATCAGTGGTTTCTCCCTTAGTAAAGGTAAAGGTAAAGGTTTCCCTTGACGTAAAGTCCAGTCGTGTCCGACTCTAGGGGGCGGTGCTCATCTCCGTTTCAAAGCCTTGGAGCCGGCGTTGTCCATAGGACACTTCCGGGTCATGTGGCCAGCATGACTCACGGAACGCCGTTACCTTCCCGCCGAAGCGGTACCAATTAATCTACTCACATTTGCATGTTTTCGAACTGCTTGGTGAGCAGGAGCTGGGACGAGCAACGGGAGCTCACCCCGCCGCGCGGTTTCAAACCGCCGACCTTCCGATCGACAGCTCAGCGGTTTAACCCGCAGCGCCACCGCGTCCCTGCCGGTTTCTCCCTTGGTGCTTCTTAAAACTTAAAACTCCAGCTCTGCTATTTTATCCTGGGTTGCATTATGAGCTTCTTCTGATGTAGCTGATGGACCTTGGCAACCAAAGGAAATTTCAATGATAATGATAATGGTAATAACAACATAATACAGTATACGTAACTCAGGGTTGAACTGTTGGGTTCTTGGTGTTCTCTAAGTTTGGTTGTTTTCCTGCAGAGGTTTTGTTACCAGGCCAGGTAACATCATCAGTGCATGGGAAAGTGAAGATTGCTGGTTGTTTAGTAGCTTGCCCTACCAGTATTGGTTGGGCATGTTTACTTCCTTGATAGTTTCTTCCTTGATTGTTTATCTGGTTTTGCTTCCTGCTTATCTGGGTGTTGGTTGCTCAGGAGAATTGTCTGAGTGTTTCCTTCCTTGACTTTTGGTGTTGCACCAAGTTCCAGGACAAATCAGACATCAACACAGAGATAAACCCCATCCACAAACCATTTTTGGGGTTTATCTCTGTGATGATGTCTGATTTGTCCTAGAACTTGGTGCAACACCAAAAGTCAAGGAAGGAAACACTCAGACAATTCTCCTGAGCAACCAACACCCAGATAAGCAGGAAGCAAAACCAGATAAACAATCAAGGAAGAAGGGATAACTAAACATTCTGAAAACTGCAGCACAGTCAGTTATGGCCACGCCAAGAATGCCCATGACATATGTCTGTGTCATGAGTTGCAAGTAGGCTTCCAGGTGCAGTTCAAGGTAGTGATGATCACGTATAAAGCCTTTCATGATATAGGGCTTGGTTATCTGAAGACCATATAACCTTCATAGTTTCTGCCCATCCCACATGATTAGGCAGAGTTGGCATGCTCCAGGCCCCATCAATTAAATAATGTCATCTGATGGGACCCAGGAAGTGGGCCTTCTCTGTCACAGCACCTGACCTCTGGAATAACAACCCCCCAGAGATTCAAACAGCTCCCTCCCCGACGTTAAAATAGGCTTTGAGTTAGAGGGGGTGGCAGGCCCCTTGTGTAGTGAATGGCCTGCTGGAGATTGCATTATTTTTCTCTGGACATTTGTTGTTGTTTTGTATTGTTTTCTTCTTTTAATATTGGATACCACCAAGAGTCATAATGGAGCTAGGTGCCAGGTAAAAAACAAACAAACAATAAGTCAGAAAGAAATAATAATATAAATATATGTAATATACATATTCAAAAATCCCAAGTCTTAGAAGATAGACAAACATATCTCAAATGACAATGATAAATGTGGCAGCACTTTTTATTTTTTCCTGCTCATTCAGGATAACAATTTCTCAATTTCCTGCCCTACTTGCTGTATTAAAAGCCTTAATTATATCAGTGGATCATATATCACTGAGTGATTAAAACCTACATTTTGATTTTATTTTATTCTATATTAGCTCAGTTGGTGTTTCTGAGTCTGTTAGGAACTGAAGCAGTGTTGTAAAAGCCAGTTTCCTGTGAACACCTGATTTATTGCGAGACCATGCCTTGAAGAACTTTTCGCCAAATCCACATTTAAGGCTATAGCATGTGCATGTCATTGAGTCAGTGTTGAGTCCTGGTGACTGCAATTTTCTTGGCAAGATTTCAGAAGTGGCCATTGCCTCCTTCCTAGGGCTTGGAGAGAGTGACTGGTCCAAGGTCACCCGGCTGGCTTTGTGCCTAAGGTGGGACTAGAACTTCTGGTCTCCCGGTTTCTAGCCTGGTACCTTCACAACTACACCATACTGGCAGTCGTAAGGCTACAGTAATTATTGGGAAATGCTGCTGGCTCTTTGCCTAATCCTGTTCTATAGGGTACCTAAACTACTGTCCTCCACATGTTTGGACATTGTCTACATTTTTAGCCACAATAATCCAGCGGCAATGAATTGAAACCTCAAATGTCTAGAGGATACCAACTTGCATTTCAATAAGAGCCTTTGTATAGGAATCCTGAGTAGTTTTGTTATTCCAGACTCAAAACCATTTGATGCTTCCAACATTATGATCAGATCATTCAATTAGGAGGGAATTACCAGAGCTATTCACATACTATTGTGATATGTCAGTGTCATGAAAAAGCTGTGTAACAGTAGCTATCTATATAGGTTTCCTGTATGTGCTTCCAAACAAGGATACTTTTTCCTATTCTTTTTCTGTCTTTTTTCTCCCTCTCACTTCACACTTGCTTCACACTTGATGTGATTCACTTGAGTTAGATTATGATCCATGAGTTGAAAACAGACTGACAGGATTGTTCCTAATCAGAAATTACAGACTCTTCTTAAAATTGGTATGGATAGTTGTCATGTGCCTATGGAATACTCGAGATGAGTTGACCGAAATAAACTCAACTCATCCCTTCTCTGGAAATTTCTACTAACAGTATTTTCAGAGGCAAGATAGACTAGATACATAATTGAGGAAAATGACCTCCTGCTCCAGGAGGAGAAACAGTTTTGTTACTGATTTTTTTTTTAAAATTCAAAATTGAGCTAAAAGGATTTTTTCCCCATGTCCTATCAGTTTCTCCAGATAACCCCATCCTTAATATTATACAACTTGCCTTCTCTCAATTTAATGACGTCCCAAACTTTTGTTGAAAATAATTGATTGAATTTAAATTTTCTTAAAAGTTTAAAAGGTAATGTTAACAGTATAAATTTCCTACCAAACACTAAGTAGGGAAATATCCATTAGTGAAATTAACTACAGTTTCTAGGTAGCTAACAATGTGGCGTATACAGTGGGGCTAATGAACGCTGCAGTGGGTGATATTTCATTATACAAATTAATGCTCACATTTTAATGGGAAAGTCACATAATGAATCTCAGCTTCACTGACAGCAATTAGAGACACAGATTGTCCCCTTCTGGACAAGACACTGTTTAGCAATAAGCAGCTGTGTGAAAAGTCTTCAGGTTTGCTATATATATATATATATATATATATATATATATATATATATATATGTGGATGCTTTGGGGAATTGAGTGTACAGTTTATATTAATGTACTGAAGCTTCAGAGCTAAGGAGCATCCATATTTATTTCTTCAAATATTAACTATGTAAAGACATATAGAGAGACTACATAAATAAATATCCAAGATAGGATTTAAATTCAATTATATGGCTTTGCAGAAAAAAGAAAAAGAAGAAAAAGAAAGAGGATGATGAGGAAGGTTAAAACATTATTCAGATAGTTGTACAATAGAACAAAAAGTAATATAAACTAGAATACCAGAAGCATGGAATAAGAACCCTATGTCTTTTTTTCTCTTTTTTTTTTGGTTTGCATATTTCATGATACCAAGGGAGTAAAGAGAGTCAAAATGCAATTGGTATTTCTGACAAACAGATGAACTATGTGGGGAACATGTGCATGATCCAAAAATAATCCCACAGAACCTTTGATATTCCATTTGGTTTCAAAAGTGTGAAGTGAGTGATTAGAATGATAAAAGAAATTACTGAGTAGGAACAGGCAGAATAATGAAGTAATTAAACCATAGTGCAGCTCTTTTCTGAAATACCTTCTCTTGCCATTGATAAAATAGATTATCAATATCTTATTAATTGATTGAATAGCTTTTAAAAATGCACACAAAATGTTCAGTATTTATATTAGAATATATCAAAGAGACGTTTACTTGTTCATTTCATTATCCACTGATATATTAGTAATTCTGGTTCTTGATAATAAATGATGCTCCTAGATATGTTCCATTCAGAGGATCCCAAGCCCATGAAGCCTTCAGAGACCACTGGCTTTTCCAGAGTTAGAGAAGACCTCTAATTAAAACTGGACAGAAGCAGTAAAGGTTTTAATATCTTTTTCCTATTTTGTCCAACTTCCAGCAGCCTAGGGCAGCATGGTCAGTGGCAAAGGACTGTGGGGCTTGCAGTCTAAAACCTCTGGAGGATATTAAACTGCTTACCCAAACACAGACAGTTCTGAGATACATGGAAAAATGGCCTCATTCAGTATAAGGCAGCCTTCCATAGACTAGAATGGGTTCGCCAGATATTCCTGAAGGGTAATTCTCATGCCCACCCAGTTCAACAGTTTGAAAGGCTGGGCTCTGCATTTATTTACAGACCATACTGCATGGGTCACAATTTCATAGGTTAGACAATATTTCTCAAGTTGATGCTCATGTCTTGATATTTAAAGAAGCAGGCTAAGAGGAAACTGAAGAACCATTACTGCTGAGGTCCCCAATATGACAGCTAGGGAGGCCCATGTACTTGCAAGATCTCAGGCTCTCTGCCCACCTGATAATATACATATTTTTAAAAGTTCAGTTAAAATAGAACAGGAGTTCAATTAAAATGGGACAGGAAGCCAGCATACTCCATAGTAAGGCAAAGTACTTTCTTAGATAATAAAAAGGATGGTATCTGTAGTCTAGAACTTTGGAATTGTGCTCACACACTCAGAGAAAAGACAAGGCTTACTTGGGGCTGTATGAGAGCCAGTGTGGTGTAGTGGTTAAAGGCATTGGGCTACAAACTGGGAGGCCATGAGTTCTGGTCCTGCCTTAGGTACAAATCCAGCTGCGTGACCTTGGGTCAGTCATTCTCTCTTAGCCCTAGGAAGAAGGCAAGGGGAATGATTGTCAAAAAATGTTGCCAAGAAAAATGTCTGGTCTTGTTCAGAAGTCAAGACTGACTTGAAGGTGTGTTCACACACATGCAAACACACAAGGGGAAGGAGGTAGGAAACATCCTGTAGGACATGGGGTGGCAGACAGCCTTCTGATCACTTGGTGCTTTGCAAATGGTTATGCCCCCCAACACAACCATTTTGATGAGTCAGGCCCCCAGCAATCACTTTGTGAGAGTTCTGACATGTTTTTAATATTCCAAATCAATGCAAAAACTTGGGGAATGATGATTTTTATAAAATGAATCTGGTGTCTCAACTTTCCATCTCCTAAATTATATAATGTTTATAATGTTATGTTTGTCTGCAAAAATAATTCCTGAGGAAATGAAGGAATTGAAAAGTTTATCACTTTGGCCAGATTATGCCCAAGAGATGTTTAACATGATGCATGCCATTGTTTGCGGGTTGAGAATTCTTAACTAAGATTGTGATATGCATGTGAAACTAGTCTGTAAAGACACTAGAATAATACTAAAGAGTACTATTTATTCTGGTTCAGTTTTGTTTGAGTCCACATACATATATTACTTTTCTCATCTTACTGCATGATATAATGACACTGTTTAAGATAGAGGTAAGCCATGGAAATATAGTACTTTTATATGTATTGTTAACTATTGAATATTTGGGATATAAATCCTTAGCAGGAAATCTAAATCTATTTTGGACTCATATTAGTTCTGCATTCACAAATACTTTCTATCCCTGTTCCACAGTAATACACATTTTGACTGGATATGGTTTTGCATCTGCAGGCTGAATGATATGCATTTAATTCAAATTTTATTCAATTAAAATTTGCCATACGGCTCACATTTTTCTGAGTGTCTAGTATGCTTTTAAGCTAGAAGCTACAACACAATTCAGAAGGGCGTTTGTCCGGATGGACTAACTATTGGTCATTTGTGAATAGTTCAACGATTAGAACTTATAAAAACAGTACAATGAAATAACAGAAAGAAGCAACTCAGTCACAAAGAGTGATTCATGAATAATGGCAGTGTTAAATGAGCAAACTTGGTTCCCTCTCTCTATTTGTCAACCACTGAAAGATTTCATTTTTAGAGATGACTTGGCACAAAGTAAAATCTCAGAGGCACTTTTGTGTCTTCACAAGTAAATTGTGAAGCCCCAGTGTGGTTCAAATCCTGAACTTCCTGCCACCTCTTGTTACCACTCTTTCTTGAAACAACTTAGGATGTCTTGATTTTTGTGTTTTAAGAGAGAGATATTTAAGCTGTGTCTATTTCCAACATGGCACCCACTAGATGTGTTGGGACGAGAGTGCCTTGATTTCTGGTGAAATCTGCCTTGCTACATAGGAATTCTGGGAGCTGCAGTTTCAACATACCTGGAGGCCTTGATTAGAAGGGATGGTACATTTGAACAAGAATATTGCCTCTGTATAATTGTTTTTTTAAAAATGTACAATTCGATACCTAGCTTAGTAATTTCATTTATTATTTATTTATTTTATTTTTTATTGACCCAGGGACAGGGGAGAGAAATAGGAAACAGAGAAATAATTTCAGGGTACACAGTTCACAGATGGCTTGTCTTAGGATTTAAATTATTTTGGAAAGGGCAAAAAATGTCCTTGTTATTTAGATTGCTCAGAGAAATAATTGCTGTTATTGACAGAACACCATTAAAAGAATCTTCTGAGATTGTCAGATTGCTGTCTGTTTCAATGACAAGTCCAGCATTCAGGTCTTCAGAGGATCACTTGATAGCCATTCAAGCGCTCCTATACATTTACATTCCTGTTTATCTACCCAGCTTTTCTTTTGTGGCGTGTATATGTGTAAACGCCTGTAAATATTCCATGTATGTTCTATAGGACACCTGCATTTCCTTTAAATCAAAATCAAAGAACTATATAAGTTTTGCACTGAAATGGAAATATGTAATCCAAAAATATCATATATATTTTAGAATGCACTTTAAGCCAACCCTTACTCTTTTGAAGAGGTCTTATTAGAGGTAAATTACACATTTTACCACTAGAGCAATAGAGGAACCATTAGTGCAAATTTAAAGCACTGCAAAAACCAGTAGATAATATTAATTTCAGAGAAACAAAATCTATTTTGTACCTTTTTATTACTCTTTTTCTCTTTAATTTTTATTGACTACCTTTTATCTTAACTATATGTTCTTAGCACAATGCAGTTCCAATGCACTAAAATCATATTAATATTTTATAGAAACCATATTTATAGTTCTTTATTTGGAAACAGTGTAGCAGGTCTGCAAATCCTTGAATCCTTCTGGAATGGTGCCCTCCAAATAATGATAAATTACTTGTGCAGAATGCCATTTGCTAATTATATCCATGATTTACTGCAGAGCAAGACTTAAATCATTCATTTCAGTCTTGCGTAACAGTGCCATAAAATTTTTAGGTTTAAAAATGGTTTCCATGTGTATAATTTAAACAAATTTTAGTGCTATTGTATACAGAGAAACATTGTAGCCATCCATTTGTTATACACTTTGTCTCTCCCTCCTCCCCACCCACTGCCCTCTGCTTGTACTTTTAATGATCACTGTGTAGAACGGTGTTGCTTCATTTTCATAATCATAGCTTCTAATTCTGCAGCAGTTTTAGCATATTAGGTTAAAGAAGAGATAGTTGATTGTGTGTGTGCTTATAGCATGTCAAGCTTGTAGAAAGCTATTTAAAGGGGAAAAAATCCTTAAAAATATTAATTTAATTTTAAAGAAGAAATTACCTTAGGGGAAAAAAATAGATCATGGAGGCCATATGGGGCTATTGTTGTTGTAGAAGTAGAGTTCTTTTCTTTTGCTTTTTTCCTCCAGTAAATGTGCCTTTTGATAATTGCAGGTGAGAAACCATATAAATGTCCCCACTGTGATTATGCTGGCACCCAATCTGCATCCCTGAAATACCACTTGGAACGACACCACCGGGAGCGACAAAATGGTGCTGGGTCACTCTCTGGACAGTCTCAAAGTCAAGAACACAAAGAAGAAACATCAAGTAAAGGATCAATGTTTGTTAGACCGGACGTGCTGAGAGGAGCTTTCAAAGGCCTTCCCAGCATCGATTTCCGAAGTGGGATGGGATCTCAACAGTGGTCACCAGGAATACTTTCTTCAGGAGATCATCCAGGTCATTCAGTTGGCATCCCCACTGAAGGTTCTTCAGATAATATGAAAGGTTCTGACACACCTTCCAAAGGGACACGCTTTTCTGACCTAGGCCGAGCATATCATAGCATGGTTGGAAATGGGGTGAACTTCCAAGGGTCTCTGCAAGCTTTTATGGACAGCTTTGTCCTCAATTCATTAAAGAAAGAAAAAGAAAAGAAGGATAAAGTCCTGTCTGATTGCCTTCCTACAAAACTGTTGGGTTCAGAAGCTAGTGAGGAAAAGGTGTCCAGTAAGCAGAGAAAAACAGAGAAATCACAGTATGAACCTCTTGACCTCTCTGTAAGGCCAGATGCAGGCAGTCTTCCAGGTTCATCATTTACTGTTCAAGACAATATTGCTTGGCATGGCTGCTTGTTTTGTTCATTCACAACATCATCTATGGAATTAATGGCTCTTCATCTTCAAGCCAATCATTTAGGCAAAGCGAAGCGCAAAGATGGTGTTTTAGGATCAATTAGAAATGGTAAAGACCAACCTAGAGAGGCTGTTGCTTCAACAAATAAAGCCAACCTGCTGCCAACTTCTCTACAGTCCAATAAAGATTCAACAGTTTCCAATCTGATAGGTCAAATGGATGGGGCTTCTGAAAGAATGGCCCAGGGATCCAAGGATTCACCTGGAGAACAAAAGAATACCACCTGGCCTGGTCATGTGGACTCCACTTTTTATAATTTTGCAGCTGACTTCTATAAGCAATTTGGTGTTTACTCTGGAGTTGGTGGAGCACATAACTCTTGTACCACTACTGAAGTGGACCTCAAAACACAGTCTGATGATGATCCACCCATGCTGCTTTCTGACCCTGTAAATAAAAGTGCTACTGATGACCTGTCAGACATTGCATCATCTGAAGACATGGAGTCTTCCAAGGAAGAAACCGTTGATGAGGAGGACCTTGAAACCGAATCTGACCTTATGAACAAACCCTTTCCCAGTCTAAACAAAGATAGCAATGACAGAGGAGACAGCATACAAAGCTCTGTTGCCTCCAAAAATTCACAAGGACTCATCTCACCCTTGCCACCTTCTGAAAAGCCGTGGCACACTTCGAATCTGCTTTCCCCACATGAAGCTGCACAAGTAGTGATGAAACCTGAACAAGCGTCAAGCCCACAGGTCCTGGAGAAGCAAGTAAACATGCTGTCGGTCCTAAGAGCCTACAGCTCTGATGGCTTAGCAGCCTTTAATGGACTGAGTAGTAGCACAGGAAGTAGTGGATATATCAAGAGACCTGACTTGTGTGGTAAGTTTTAGAATCCTTCTTTCAGACCATTTCAGAAAAAAAACACATACAAAATTACTGAGTATGTTTAATTATATTTGTTAGAAAATTTGGCTTTCAAAAATGTCTAAAACTATGGGATAAACTTCTTCTGTGTTATAGAGCATGGACCTCTACTGACCATAAATGGTGCTTCTGTGCAAAAGTGTGGCCTTCTGATGTGGTCCAGACCATTAAAAAAAAATTACATTCATGTAGTTTTAAATTAGATTAGCAGTTACAGTATATAAGAGGATTGTATTTATAATATGTGATTGGGACATTTGCTGCTCCAATGTGTTATCATTCTGATTTTGTTTTATTTTTTTAAACTGATGTGGTAACTTGCAAACTTTTCAGCATTTGAACTGAGGAAAAGACACTGGACACTTTGTTAAGCCTTAGCCAAACTTGCTTTTTCAAATTTCTTTATGTTATATAAGGGTATAACACTCAAATAAAAATCCAGTGAGCTATTCCAATATGCAGTTATATTTTTATAGGGAAATTTTGGAAGTACTCATCAGACAGTAATCTTTCATTATTTTCAAAAACTAAACAACTTACCATTTCAGTTTTCTTATTGGAAATAATGTGATCATCAAATAATATAATGAATATGATAGACACAGATATTAAAATGTAAAAATCCAAAATCATTATTAATCTTGAGTATATTTATATAGTTACTATTTTGCAGTAAAGTATGATTTTTGGAGTCACCAAATGGCAGGGTATTTTTTCTAGATTATCTGAATATATGGGGCTGTCAAATTGTCTAGCCAGTGTGAAGAAATTCAACATGTGACATACACTATTGCCAAGTAGTTTTGGCATGGTGGATTTTGATTGTTGGAAGTCAGAGGTGATTAAGAGCCACCACTTGGGGACTCCAACATCCAGGGAGAAATTTAACACCCTTTTTATTCATTACAAATTTTAGTTAAAACTTCTTTCCTCTGATCTCCCTTATGACCAATCAGCAAAGAAAGAAATTGACTCATAGTCCTTCTGGAACCCCCTTTGATGCAAAATGACACAAACATGGGGATCCAAGGGTTGTGTTAATCCATCTTTTGATATCTCATTGACAGTTTTCAAGAACAGAAAGAGCTGCAAAAAGCATGAGTTGAAACATTGCAGGGAAGAAAATGTAAACATTCCCAATTGTCCCAGTTAATGACATATGATGGCATTGTCACCCAAAAAGCAGTGACAATCTGATGTTCCAATTCCAGCTTGGGGACAGGTGGGGAGTCTATAAATATGCATTCATGGTTTTGTTAGATGGATACTCCTCCTCCTCTAATGGAAGGAATGTTTCAAAGACTTACTGCACATGCACTGAAATGCTTCAGTTGGTGAGATCCAAGGTAAATTCTGATAGCACAGCATCAAGAAGAATCAGTCTTAGCAAAGCCAAAGCACATGGTCTAAGTTCATCTAATGAGCCTGGACAAATAAAACAAGAGGAAGCAGCTTACAAATGCCATGGGTTGTTGGAGAGACAACAGAGAGTCCCCTTACCTCTCAAGTTTGCATTTCACAAACCCAGGCCACTCAGACTGCACAGCTCAAAAATATACCAGGGTGTTTATTCCAAAAATGTGACACCATTGATCTCCTAAATTGGAACTCATTCCGTCAAGGGAGAGGTCTCTGTGGTAGAAGTAAAAAACTGAATTAGAATAAATGTAGGAGAATGTTTTATAGTGGTTCCCCTTCTCTGATTCTTTATTTTCTACTTAGAAGAATAAACAGATGAAGTGAGGCATCAGAACGAGTCCTTTGCTATATATCTGGCAAACCATCTGAAGGATCTTTTCAAATTCACCCACGAGTATTATTTTTGATCTAAAGAGAGACAGAAAAAAGTTCATCTTCTGGATTCTTGACATTTCAGGCATCAGGTCATAGACATACATAGTTTCAAGAATTAGCTGAAGCTACACATTGCTTGGACCTATAATGGGTTACATAGTGTGAGAGAGAACTCAGGATGATCATGTCTGCCATTCTAAGCCCGGTATCCATAACTATGCAGAGCAAAGACTATTTTCCAAGTTTGTTTGTTTTTGTTTTTTTTTTAAAAAGAGGAGAAAAAGCCCACTGTGGGATTTCTGACAGTTTGAAAAATATTGACAGCTGCTAATGTTATGTAAATTAAAAACCCTACTTTCTCTCCTTTTAATAGCTATTCTGCCTCATAATTCTAAAAAGGGGACTGCCCAAACAAACTAAAATTTGAACTTCCTGGAGTTGCTAATTTCAGGGCAGGACTGCATTCATAGTTTAACCTTACCTTCTGTTTAAGTATTATATCCTTCCCCCCGCTCCTCCTCCTCCTCTGTATATTTCTCAGTTGCTATCTGAATAGGGTTATCATTGATGGCATTTCCTGATAGAATCCAGAAAACATTTACCGATTGGTGTTTGACGGTGTTTAGCGTTCCAAATGCATGCTTCCTCAAAGGATAGCTGTAAACAACAGTAATAATAGATGAATGTTCAACTGGTACTCATACAAAACATGTTATTAGATTTACTGCTAAGGTATCATTTAAATGTAAACCAGCCTGGGTCAGGGGTGGGAGGCAGAAGAGAGTGAGGAAGAATTACTGTTGCTTCACTTGCTGAGTTGAATTTAGAAGGTTTCAACAAGCAGATCGCTTAGAAACTGCTAATGGAAGGCTAATGTCAGATATCACTAGACTAAGCAAACTTTTTCATGCACCTCCTTTTCAGCCCAATTCAGTCAAGTTCTTGGCCAATGGGATGCTAATGTAATCCTTATTGCCTTCCTTTCTGATTAACCTAGAGCCAATTGTTTTCAAATATAGTACAGGCAAAAACTCAAGACCACTTCACAGTTCAGTAGATCCATTGTGGGTATTCATCATGTGTTTTTATTGGTATATACAGTATGTGTTGCTGAGAAGCAAGTGGTCCACAGATTCCTACCATATATAGATTCAGAGCACCCAAGATGAAAAGAATGGGCATTTCTCTTATCCATTAGAGTAAAGATCTGCCACCTTTTCACAACTGACTTTTGAAGAAGTATCAGTTGGCTTGGATACTTGCTAGATGGAACGGGCATACATTTATACATTGGATAAATTAAAAAAAGAGAAATAAATGCTCAAAGAAGGTAGTAAAAACATGGAAAGCATGACCTCTGGAATTTTTTTCCAGCCTTTTAATAGCAGCTCTACTCTGGGTTGCATGACCATGAAGGGAGGACAAAGGAATCTTAGAATAGAGCGGTGGGCATTGTTATGAGCCACTACCCAGCTGCCTCTTTCATGGGGAAACATTGGGGAAATCTTTTTCTGGATTTTTTTTCTTTGCCCATTTTGAATTCAATCTTTCTTTTGAAGAATCTCTCTCTCAACACCAAATTTGGTCCAGTTTTGTTATGTTTCTGTAGAGTTATTCTGCTGATGGATAGGTAGATGGACAGATAGCCCCTTTACATAATTTCTTTCCAACATTCTGTTTGGTTAGAAAAAAAATAAAAAAGAGAAGAGAGTAGGGCTAGGACAAAAATTAATTAAATTGCTTTAATTAAATTTACCTCTAAATTTAGTTCAAATTAAATATAGTCAATATGGTTAATGATTTCCCTTTCAGTGATATTATAAATACAATTTGATAACAATTTTTGGAGTTTGGAAGCCGCACAATGGGGGGCCACACAATAATTTGGAACCTCAAGTTGTACAATAGAGTGCTCATTAAACAATGTCTACATAATGTTTCTGCTCATTTCTGTATGGTGAAATAAAATGTCCCTAGTAGTACAAGGCTAGATTATGAAACTCAGCTCATATAACAGGGGACATTCATTTTTTTAGTTGGGATAACAACTGGGAGAATTTCTTGCATTCATTTTACTTTGTTTCTCAAATCACAGTATGTGTTACCCTCATTAGCCCTATGAGTCCTAAACATGAATGGTTCACTTAATATGTGAATGTGATGGCAGGACAATCAGTTAGAATGCTATCTTTATTAATACCTTCCATATGTGAAATAGGCTTACCCCTCAGTCAAATCTTCCTGACTCCTAGCTCAGAAAACTGTGGTTACTATTTCACATGACAGTCAGGTGATCTCCTGCTTTCAGCATCCAAGTTTTATCTGTACATTTTGGGAGACTATAATCATATCATACATTTGTTTGTACCATGGGCATTAGCAGCAAGCTCAGATCAATATCATTGTTAAGAACAATGGATTTTATTCCAGTGTCTCTCAGTAAACTAGCTACGCTTTAGGGCTGATTCATATATTTCATTGTAAAAGAACAGTTGACCAAGACTTGCCCCCCACCTCCTGTCTTGCTTTATTTCAACTCAGCGTCATGCATCAGGCACATTTGTGACACAAGCTGTCTGTGCTTTCATTTAATGTAATGCTTCACTTACATTAATTGTTGAAGTAGCCTGCAACACTTTGGAATCATTTTACTACAAGGTCCAGTGTGAGGAGGGTTTTTTTTTTTTTTTTTTGCATTTCATGAAAAGAACATGAAACAAAGTACAGAAGTTTATTGAATTGGTGATAGCTAGATCACTGTAGGATTTCCATCCACCCTGAAAGTCACATTAGCATATAATGCTTTTATTGACCCCAAACTGGCTATAAGGAATGCCTCAGTTGGTTAGTCCAGTGATACTTTATGATAAGCAAAATGGTGTGTGTGTGTGTTTTGTGTGCAAAGATTTGAGAAGCAATGGATTGTAAACCACTGTATGCTTCAGTTTATGAAGTTTAGTATACACCACCTCTTTCAAAGCATTATTAAGTGATTAGCAGAAACACAGAGAGGAGAACACAGCCAATTTGAATAGTTGTGTTCTCTGTCTTTTGCTTGTTATGCAATCCCTCCCATTATCTGTAAATGTCACACAAATATCTGGAAGGAGTGGGACTTCGTATGTATAGCTCCATGCATGGAAGCTTCTGACAAATCAAGAACCTTTCACATTTGGGAATCCTTTTGTTTAGAATCTTGGGTACCCAAATATCCTAGGAAAAAATGTGTGACCTAGGTTATTTGGCATTGGGGCAGATCTACTTGGTGTATCTGTTTCCCACTCCTCACTCCTCCCCCATAACTTCCTGGTGGTTCTGCCTTAGTTAGGGAATTCAATTCAATTCAACTTTATTACAACAGAATAGCAGTATTAGCCATCCTTAAACATATATTGTAAAGTTAAATTACTGAATGCTTATAAAGGACTTGTAATGGTTTTGGGAAAAGAGAGGTTATCAGATGGTACTTCATTGTTTGACAGAGAACTGTGTTATATATCAGTCTGCTTTTTCAAGGCCTTTGGTTGTTTGATGTTTCTTTGACCACTGCTACAAGATAAGGCTTAAATAAGAAAATAAAAGGTTTTGATTTAATTCTGCAAGTATAAAATTAAATCTTTCATAGGATACATTGTGTCGCTGAAAAATAGGCACAATTTTACAAGAACATAGACTGCTGTTGAATTGTTCTCTTCAAAAAGTATTTGGATTGGTGGATAGTGCCATTAATACTGTTTTGCCACTATGTGGCACCAGAATAAATTTAGTTATATCTACGTAGAGTCAAGAATTTCCTGTTGCCATTCTTTACTTATTTTAGAGAGACAATCAAGTTCTTGTCTATCTTTTGAATTGCTGTATTTACCAAACTTTCAATGACAGTTGGTGCTAATTATAAAATAATGTATAATTTTCTGAATTAATCATTGATGCTCATTTCTAAGCATCTTCAGATCTACTTTGTTCCATTTAGTGTTTCTCTAGTTTTTGGAGCCATTGATTCTTTAAAATATCTAGATATAATTTGACTGGAACTGTGGTATCACAATGTGTCTTTCTTACTAATAGAATAGTTAATAATCTGTTTTAGGACAAATTTGGCTTACATGATGACAGCTTTGTTGTTTGGATAGGTATTATTGGTCATCTTTCCCAGATAGCACACTTATCACATCAAGAAGATGTATTTAATAGAATATTGTGCATTTCATGCAATATCTACTGATTATTCTTACTTTAATTAATGTTATGAATTGGCCTGCAAAACTGTGTTTGAAAGGAAGGGAGGATATGCCTCTAAACATTTTGTCTTCATCGATCTGTTTCACAGCATTTAATATAGACTAGCATTAACTAAATAGATCCTTTGTTTTCGTGAGAACTAGATATATACATCTTATTGTACATTATAGGTCTTGCTTAGAAAGGGTACCTATATAATGTTAGTAGTGGTGCAGCAAAAACTGAATGCTGTACAGTAGATATGGATACCCAACTCCGTATAGACTAAAGTTTTGAGAGATGTCCCTGAGACATCCCTGAGGCTGTTCCACATCTAGAAATTTGTGCAGATAAAATCACTATCTGCTTCTATCACCTAGTGATGTCTTTTGACCAACTTCCCAAATCTGACTAATCAACATGCCTTTTTAGCCATTTAGAGTCTAGCTGATGTTTTTGTCTGTTGCATCTTTTTCCTTCTGATTCTTAAGTTCCTCCTAAACTTTATTCACAGCATCCCACTGTTTCAGAAAGTGAATTTTGTGTGCAGGGTCACTGTAAGGTATACAGACTTTCATGTTAAGTTTAAGCCACAAGAAGGATTAGTAAAGGAGTATTGAGCGAGCGTGTATTATTTCAGATTTTAGTACACACTCTAGGGAGAGGGCACAATTCAATAAAATCCATATTCTTTATTACTGAATAAGGTATCATGCTTAAACTGCCCTCCAACCAATTTATTTCAAGAATATTTAACACAATTTTTTTTAAAAATAATCACAATAACAATGGCACGCATAGACCAAAAATCTCCCCTTCCCTCCCCTTCCCCCCCAAAGGAAGAGATTTGTGCCTTCAGCATGCATATCTACCAGGCAGGCACATATTTGTTCCAAAGGTCACTCTCAGTATGTAATGCTGGATAAAAATTCCTCTGGGGGGACACACATGTATGATCTATCACTTTCAAGTGTACATACCCACTCATAAATATATTTGTCATCTTCTAAGGGGCACCCTTATTTTTGCAGAATTATTCACCATTGGGAGAGATTTGGATTATGCCATTGACCTCTTAGCCACCTCCTTCAGGTCCTCATTCTGATGCAAGTTCCTTTGTTCTTAATGAAGTTGCTCCTCATGTTTGTCTATGTTAACGGAGATCAAAAGTTGGCCCCAAGTCCTGGGCCTTCAGCTGCTGTTGTGGATAATGCATTGCTATTTGCGTGGCAATATCCAACCAAACTCATATGGCCTTCCTCCTTTTTTAATTAAGTCGAATGCCAGCAACCCAATGAAGTTTGCACTCCTGGATAAAAGGGCCGGTCTGTGTCTAGCGCAGTATTTGCCAAATGGTTCGCTAGTCATTTCAGTACAAACAAATGGATGGTGTCAGTAAGTCTGCAAACACTGTTGACATTTAGCCTTGTTTATGTTACTTTCCTTTTGCTGCACATTTTTGGCTCAAAAAGCTACTGTCGGAATCAACAGTGACTTCCTAGCAGAGGAGCCAAGCTCTTCTGCCTTTCACCCTGGGATCACTTGCAATATTAAGAGTGGGGGGTTTGACTTCACCATTCTTAACATTAAATATATTTTTGGCTATCTCAAGTTAGAATGAAACGAGTCTTCCAATTTCTAACAAGACAAATACCAAGGTTAGAATGTTTGGTTACTTTCAGATGCTGCCCTACTCTTTCCAGTTCTGAACTGGGACGTTCACTAGAAAATCCGGCAATCTTTTATCCCAGTTTCCAGAGACAGATACGCATCTTTGATTCAAAATAGGCAACACGTATCTTTTCAGCATTCCGTAGTTACTCAGAATGAGAGTAGGAGACGAGAAGTGAAAATTAGGTTCTATGCCATCATAGTATAAATGTAGGAACTCATTTATTTAAATCATTTGAAATGCAGAAAAAGAAACAATTCCAGATTAATTAAATAGATGGTCCAATATTGTACTAAATGATGGTGTTTCGATCAAAACAATCTTTCTGCACTTCCACAGCACTCATTCAGTGACAGTCTCTGTGCCTTTCTCTTCCAAGCACATTCAAGCTGTAGTCGCTTGTAGAAACAGCTATAATAGCCCTTTTGCATCTGGTTCTGCACACAGACAAACTAGGATTCCTTTACATGCCACTCAGTTTTGAGACCACACTCCAACACAGAGGTAGTTAAAAAGTAGAGAGTGCGGCAGATTTAATCTGATTTCTTGGGGAATTATTATGGCCAAAATATTCAATGTCTTAAGACTATGAACACAAATATCTATGTGTAATTCAAATTGCAGCTATAAGATATGTTAATTAAACTATAGTTTTGGAAGAAAAAGAACTTTAAGCTAAAGGAGATTCTATTTCAGGCAATTCAGCAACAATAATTCATTTTTAATGTTCTGGATTATTCTGCTATATTCTTTCAAACAAGGATCAGGACCAGTTCTTTAAAATATGGGACATCTGAAATCTCAAGTGTACCAAAAACTGAGAAATGTTAGACTTTGACCTAATTCATTGTTCTGTTAGTTGCAATACTACAAGTATTTACAGTACTGTATTCAAACCATGGTTTTGTATAACTTAAATTGTTATCATACTAAACCACAATAGCATAAAGGTGTAGGCTGTAATCTATCAGAGAACTACTCATGTGTAATTCTTATTGAAATCAGTAGGATTTACAGATGTGTGGCATGAGACTGGAACTGCAGTCTTAAAATATTATAAAACAGTCCTATGTCATTGTTTTGATCTCAATTTTTATGTCATATATAGAGACCCCAATAACTTTTTTTAAAAAAATAAGAACAGCTATTTTGGATTTCCTTTTATTCTTGTAAAAATGTGTAATCTTGTTGCATTTCTGAATTGCTGCTTTTTTTCCCCCCTTCTTGTTCCTAAATTATCATGTCACTTGGCACAAGTGTAATTATACCTGTTGCTCTGTTAACTCTTTAAATCAAAGAGGAATTTCTATATATTTGTCAGTAGGAATTATAATGTGTGTTCACTATAACATGTAATTGCAGCAATACAAAATGAAAGGCTTTGTATATGTTCTGTAATGTAGGCATATGAGTCCAGAGTATGGATTTCCATACAAGTGAAAGTTTCCTTCCTTTTTAAAAGGTTATTTATTGTCATTTCTACTTCAGTTTGAACTAGTTTCAAATTTTGTAATACTTTAAGAGGGGAAAAATTATTGTAGTTATCTTTTTTCATATTCTTTTGAGAAATGCTTCCAGTTTAATATGTTGGGTACTGGATTATTTTTTCCCTTCGTCAAGAAATGACAGTGAAATTCAATGAATAACATGCTGACGACCACAGTTTAAAACCTGTGATTGAAGTGAAATGTGTAAACTTCTGCTGGGTTATCATGTGCTTTGAAATAGAGTATTGTTGGAAGTAATTAGAAAATATATTAAGGTTTCTTGGTAATGAAGGCATGTAAGTTTTAATAATTGTTGCTTTCTGAATAAGTGTCACACTTTATCTTTAAATGTATATGGAGTTCCAAGTTAGGTCATTTCTGAATGGAATGTAAAACAATACTAAAAACAATGCTTCAGTAACTTATCTTGGTGTTGCTAATAAAATTAAAAAGCTGTTAAACATTAGTATAGTTTGGACTCATTTTGTTAATTCACTCAACAGCAGAACTGCCAGGAAGCTGAAAGACAAATCCAGCTTGAAGTGCTTTTTTTCTTTTTCTTTTTTCCTTTTTAAACAGAAAACTGGGCAGAGCGACTGGTTGGGTCCCCCCCCCCCAAATACCTTGTGTGAAAAGCCCCAACCCATCTTCCCTTCCCTTCCCTTCCCTTCCCTTCCCTTCCCTTCCCTTCCCTTCCCTTCCCTTCCTTCCTTCCTTCCTTCCTTCCTTCCTTCCTTCCTTCCTTCCTTCCTTCCTTCCTTCCTTCCTTTCTTTCTTTCTTTCTTTCTTTCTTTCTTTCTCCCCCACAGCTTAATAATTGGTAGAGGAAGTGTATGTTTAAGTGGGTCCGAGAAAAT
The DNA here is from genome assembly GCF_035149785.1 of Candoia aspera. Classification (NCBI taxonomy): domain Eukaryota; kingdom Metazoa; phylum Chordata; class Lepidosauria; order Squamata; family Candoiidae; genus Candoia; species Candoia aspera. The sequence continues at coordinate 15,478,624 of NC_086163.1, read as the reverse complement.
GCCTTGGAGATGAACTCTACCTTCATGGCTGTACACCAAGAATAACTGATCAGGACTAAGAATGATGAAGATTCACATTATGCCAGAAAGGGGGAGGGAGGCAAAGCAATTCTGCCTCTTCCCACCTGTCTTTTTCCAGACTCATCCCATTCTCTTCTCTGTCGTATGACATATTTACAGTTTTTTTCCTCACTGTAGCAGGAGGCACAGGGTGGGCAGACAGAAGGCAGAAGTCACTGCAGATTCCTCATTTCCTGCTTCATAGGAAAGTTTAAGGGCATAATGTCAATTTTTCAGGTTTAAACATGTCAATCTTAGAAAAACTCAGTGGTGGCAGAGATATGAACCATACTGAATGCCCATCAAGACAATACTATTGATACTGACAGGAACTACTGTAGCTCACCAGAAGAATTTATCCTATACCTCCTATCAGCCTGAGAACTTTTTTCAGTTGCTTATCTCCTAAATACATGTTACTGTTCTTCATTCTCCCCTTCAATATCTTACTTAATGCTGTCAGTTTTGAATAACATATTGGTAGCTTTTTAAAATTTTATTTTGTTTATATCATCCAAACACCATGAGTCAGGACCTGACATTTAAGTGTTCTGTGTCATACTGAGAAAAATCTGTAGTTCACCCGTTGAACAATTATATTATTTTGGAATGCTTGGGAATAATACAGCATTTGTGAGATAACTAACATTTATCCAGACCCGGTGTGAGATTGTTCTCTCTCTCTTTTAGATAGCACTTCCCCTGGATAGCAATCCGTTTAAACAAAAACATCCAACACTGAAAAAGTCAGAAGGCTGAAACTGTAAATAAAATCTTTAGTCCTCAATAAAAGACTATATCTTATTGGTTTAATAATGGCAAGATTATATCCCAGCTGCACAATGGAATATTTGTATATCGGAATTTTACTTAATCATGTCTGATTCTATAACGATGCAGCCCAAGTCACAACACTAGGTCATGAAAGCTGTGTTACCATTGTGTAAGGATCTTATTTTGCCATTTGTAACAAACACTTTGAGCATTTTTCCATATTTTTTCGGTTACATATAAGTGATTCATATACTGTATGTATTCGGAGACAATTTATTTAGAGAGTATTTACTTGAGAGATTTTTTTTTAACAGTTTGAAGAAGAGAGCACTTCTCAGGTTGTTGATAAGTATTGCTTTGACAAACGAAAATCATTGATTTTTCGTCTTAACAGCTTGCAGTGTTCCGGACATACGTTCTAAATTACATATAAAGGCAAAAATAGCTGTGCTGATTCATGAGGGAATAAACAAAAACTTGGGCAATCTCTTCCTAAAGATCTACACATATATCACCACAAATAAAACAAAATAAAATAAAAATAAACTCTTGAATTCTTCCCAATTAAAGAGTTCAAAGGAGCTCACAAACATGCACACTCTTTCATGACATTTTGGTTCATCCTAAAAAGGATTTTACCCAACTGTTGATTTTGTATGCTGAGTTAGGTGGGTTGAAACATTGGATTGTTTGCAGTGCAACTTAAATACAATGAACTATTAGAACTATGTAATGAGTTTGTGAGCTTATGATGGTTTGGTTTTCAGTTTCTTGAAGAACATCTCCCCTTGCCAGGAATTGCTTTTAGAATTAGGAACTGGGCATTCAGAAATAGTGATGTGGGGTGAAACTCTTCTTTTACACACACAAGGCAGTGGACAGTTTCAATAATCCTAACCTAGCTGCATATGGAGGTCCATTCATTTAATCCAGAGGATAACCATACAGTTCTCTTGCCCTAGAGATTTCTAAAAGGGGTGGAAAAATAAGCCAATAAACTGCATGATTAGCTGACACAATCAAAATTTCAAACACCAGAATAGGCTGAGATGGAACAGAAATAAGTAGCATTTGATAACTATGGATCTTCCTGAAAAAAGAAACATCTAGCAAATTCATTGTGAAATAAACTATAAAGTTGAAAATCCAAATTCTTAATGCTAGCCAGGAACCCAAATTAATTAAGGTATACTGGAATTTCTTATCCTTTTACTTTCCTCATATTTTAGCCAAGTTGCAAGTATTCAGGCCAGCTCAACTCAGTCCAGAAGCAATTTTCAGTAACCTCAACAAACGTTACTTTAGAATAGTCTGTTTAAGATTGCAGCTTTAATTTAATTCAGTTATCCCCAAGGGAATTTCTTTCCCATATAGATGTTTAATCTAACATTTTTATTGGGGGGGGTGTTTCTTTAAGTTTCCTGAAACAGGGTGATATATTATCTCCCTTCACAAGGTTTCCTGTAAATAAAACTTTTTTTTTTTCAGGTGTAGTATATTTCAAATATACATAGAGAAAATCTGCTTACCAGTTTGAATTTTTAAGGCACTTCAGAAAAATACAAGACTAATCAGAACACTTGTAGAACTTCAAACACATGCAATACATTGACCAGAAGTCAATGTATTGTAAACTAATGACTCACGAGCACAAGACCTCTGCTACAGCCACTAACCTTTAATTCAGCAAAGTTGCAAACCTTAGATCTTTGACAAGTGTTGCAAAAAATCAGGAGGGGGGAAACAGATTGTGCCAGGGAAACAAATCAGTTGCTTTAGTCAAACTACCTATGAAGATCTTCTTTTTCTATGCAAGACTATCGGACTTCACATCTGTGCATGGTTAACCCTTTGTGCAGGAATACAACTTTCTCTCAGATGGAAGCTGACTTGCTGCAAAAATATAAGGTTCTCTGTTCAATTCTTAATTTTTTTTCATCTTCAGCTTTAGAATCCACCTACCCAGATTGCACTCTTTTCCCTTCTTAGTTGTATGATCATCTTATTAACACCTTCCGTTCAATTCATGTACAAAAGTTTGAAAGCTTGGTTGATTTTTTCCCTTGGCCAGTTATAGTCTTTGAAGGGTGGACAAGAACAGTTAATTGTCCATACCTTCTTGGTGAATTTATGATAGGCTAACTTGAAGTCCAAGAGCCAGTTTGCTGTAGTGGTTAAGACACTAGGCTAGAAACCGGGAGACCATAAGTTCTAGTCCCATCTTAGGCACAAAGCCAGTTGAGAGACCTTGGGCCAGTGACTTTCTCTCAGCCCTAGGAAGGCAAACCACTTCTGAAAAACCTTGCCAAGAAAACTGCAGGGACTTGTTCAAGCAGTTTCTGAGAATCAGACACAATTGAATGGATTGGAAAAAAAACCCACGATCACCCTCTATTTTATATCTGCTATATTTCATATTAAAAAAAAAAAGATACTCCACTTTTTTTCAAGAAAGATAATTTTAGGCATACCCTGATAATATAGTAATCCACAGAACCTGGAATCACATTTGTTTATTAAGGAGCTAAAAAATTCCAAGGCAACAAAAGCAGCAGTTTTTGAGAGCAAAACCATAAAATATGGATCAACACATCCATATGAGGCAATTTAAGAGTCAAACTTCAGCACACCATTGAAAAGGCCAAGTATTTTAAAATTCTATTTCTATAAATTGTCCATGATTGTCAAGGGAGAAGGTAACATATACTGTAAATACCCTAGATTTAAATTAATTAAATTAATGCATTCCTCAGTCCAAATATATGAGGATACCATGGATCATTCTTCTTTTCTCTAAGAAGTTAAACTATAAATAGATACTCACTGTAGTTCAAAGTCACTACTATCAATGGGTGCCATTCCCATTAAAGGGTCAGTGTATGTATTACAGTGACCTCTGGGTTATTTTAATTAGCAAAAGTGTGACGCAGCTAATTGTAGATTATGGCTTAGTTGACAAGACATGATTAGTCAAACCATGATCAAATGTGTAAACCAGAGTTCTTAGTGCTGCGCATGGTGCTATTCCTGCAGTGAAACCTTACTTCAGAAGGTGCAACTGGGCAAAATTTAAGCAGCTGCAGTCGTGCATTGTGTGAGCCTGTCACCCACATACAGTTCAGTAATGGCAAACGGTAAGTGGCCAATCTCTCCCATCTACTGATATTTCTAGTCTGTCTGTATCAGTTGCCCATGTAAATCACATGAGGTTTTATTCTATCGTTCTTGTTTTCCACAAAAGCCAAATCTAAAAAAGTCCAATGAGATTATTCCTTGGTCTTCCTGAAACGGGATAATTTTCAGACTCCTGGAGAAGAGATTGGACAGGAAAAGGCAAAGACTTTCATAAACACTTCTTGAGCATCATATCATTAAATGTGCAAGAACAGCTATGCCACACTTGAGAATTTCATTGGAATTCTCTCCTCTGAAAGAACTTTTGAAAGTAAATACTCTTTCATCAGATTGGAATGGAAGTGGAAGGAAAAATAATGCAGAATGTTTGTGTGACACTACTTTAAACATATAGTAGTCTTATTTTCTATAACAAATAGCATTTATTCCAAGCATTCACTTAAAAGGAAGATTTGTTTTCCCCCAAATAAGACATGGACTTCTTAGCTTTGTTAAGAATGCAGAAAGAGGAGCAGATGGATTTTTTCCCCCTGTGGTCAGCTATGGGAAGCATTGTCTTAAATTCAAATTTGTTTTCTTTTGGAGTACAAAGCTTTCTAAAATGGATTTCTGGTAAGACTGTTAATTTGCCTAGCTGCTGCTCCAATATTACTATGTTAACTAACTGATGGAGATAAGTGGAGTGAAACATGCTGAGAGTTGCATCCATTTTTAGGGTAAAAATCCAGTACATTTCATTTGGAAAATGTTTTCTACTAGTTTTACTGAAACACTTTCAGGAATTCACAGGAGCTTGTCCCATAGATTTTTGTCCCCAGACTCGTACATCAAGACAGAAGAGTGTCCAACATTTTCCCCCCACTGATTACATTCTCACCATCAGCTCCCCTTCTGTTTGTTTGGGGAGACTCCTGGAGTTTAATCAGAATTATTTACAAGATAATGGCCCATTGGTTGTAGTAAGACAGATGCCGTCTGTGGGAATTTGGTGTTTTATGCTTTGTGCATTGCACTGCCATGGTGGCTTACAGATGGGATCACAGTGGCGCTGGTGCAGTCTCTTTTAAAAAGAAATTTAGAGATTTTCAGAAGGGTTGGGGGGAATTGTAAACTGAGAAGATGTCAGAGCATTTGCTTGATTCCATATCAGAAGCTTTGAATGTGTAGGAAATAGGAGTTCTAATGTCTCTTAATGCTCCTTAAATAATATTATTTAATATTATTATATATATGGAAGATTAATGATATTTCTGGGCTGTAGGAAAGCAACTGATGATCCATTAGACAAAGTAAGGTAAGAGCTGGTAGTAATGGATTTTGAACTCAAGAAGCAGTGCATAATGCAAAACACAGTCATTGTTGGTTGTGAGGAATCTGAAGTGAAGAAGAGGTACATAATGCAAAGCATTGTCAAAGTTTTTAGTTACAAGTCAAAAGCTAATAAGTAATTCAAGGTTAAGGGTCTGGCGGTTAAGGGGCAGAGACCCAAGGCTTCTACAGTGTTGCTGTTTTGATACTGTTTCACTGCCAGTTAAGCTGTTTAACAACCCAGCTAGCAATGCAACGATATCAAGTCTGAAATCCATTCACTTTCAGTAAGCCTAAACTTTGACCCTCAAACGTTGGTCTGGTAAGGCTACTTCAGTGCCATAGGAAAGATGTGCTTGGAGCCTCTGGGCTTCTATATCTGAAGGATGGTTGACAGATGTATTCAGGAGATCTGGTGACAGAAGAGTACTAAGTAGGGAGTCATTGGCCCTGAGGATTATCCTTAGTCAAATTCAGATGATAATAAAGACCATGAATAAAACATTGTCACCAACTTTTATTTTTTGTTAATCTTCTCTTGGTTAACATCTAATGGGGCAAAGGATGGCAAAGGTCATGTAGTTCTGTGCATCTTTTAAGATGAATTATATAACTAAAAATCACCTGTATATGCATTGTGATGTTCTAGGTTCAATATTTCATATTTTGTCACCGCCCATCTCACTAAGAGCAACTCTGGGCTGTTTACAATAAAATTAAAATAACTACAGATTAAAATACAATAAAAGCAAAATTCTTCATAAAAAAAATAAATATAAAATCCAAGATGGCAACTACAAAAATCTTAATACATATATGTAGATTTTCTCCATATTTCATAATTATATAATACTTACGCAGACCATTTGTTATTTCTGCCTTATGTGCAGTTGTCAAAAATTCTACCAAAATCTGTAATCCATATACACTATAAATATTATTCCAGATAGAAGTCCAGACAAAAGTTACAGAATTTCCACTGCCACATTTTCCTTTAGATGCAACCTGCTTTTAGATTTAATAAACTCAGCAATAAATAGATATCGATATGAGAATTATATTATCTGGACAATAGCAGTATTTCTGTTTGTAGGAAGAAAAATCAATGTTTGATATGTATGGTGGCTTATGATACTTTTCTACAACAGTAACTGTATTAGGAAAGCCAACTGTTGTTCTGTTCACCCACATATCATATTCTGAGGGGACCACAGCCAAATAGAACAAGATCTTTGTAGTTGGAGCAAGAGATTTCTCCCAAGATGTCTGAAGTGGCCTGTAAAGCTAAACATGGCTTTCATCTGTTTTTATTCCATCCAATCTTTCAAAATTTCAAAGGGGTGAAAAATTCAAAATTTAATATGGGTTGAATCCATTCTCAGAAACATTGCTGATTTTATCAGTAAAGGTAAAGGTAAAGGTTTCCCTTGACGTAAAGTCCAGTCGTGTCCGACTCTAGGGGGCGGTGCTCATCTCCGTTTCAAAGCCTTGGAGCCGGCGTTGTCATAGACACTTCCGGGTCATGTGGCCAGCATGACTCACGGAACGCCGTTACCTTCCCGCCGAAGCGGTACCAATTAATCTACTCACATTTGCATGTTTTCGAACTGCTTGGTGTGCAGAAGCTGGGACGAGCAACGGGAGCTCACCCCGCCGCGCGGTTTCGAACCGCCGACCTTCCGATCGACAGCTCAGCGGTTTAACCCGCAGCGCCTTATCAGTAACCTAACCAAATAACCAAAACACTATTTTTGATTCCCAGGGATGGGCAGAACCCACTCAATTCAACTCCAGTTTCACTTTAGACATTTGGTTTGTAAAGAGTAGGTTGAGACCAATACCAGGTTGCAGCTTGACCTAAGGTGAGTTACTGCAGAAATACTTTCCATTGCAGATATACAGTACATCATTAAGAAATTGCTTCCTCAATGTCTGTGTCAAGCTTCACCCCTGTGTTTAGCAGTAAATCACAAGAATCAAACACTTAACGTGTATTTCAGTTGTCAGCTAGACTTGGCAGAAGACTCCCAGACATGACTTGGCTAGATTAGAATCTTTACTGAAGACAATACTGAGGACTCAAGTACAACAGCTGATTGCTCTTTGCAGCTGAAAGAAGTCAGAGCCTTTACTACATGTATGTCTATTCTCCAGTTTAAATACTAGATATTTTTCATGACAGATACGTGGCTGGTCTATTGATGGCCTTGGGAAGCAGCTATGTTTACATAACAGTTCTGTCTAGTCAGTGAACTATTGTTTCTGTCCATCTTCAGCCCTTCTTCCCTCAGCCCTTAGGGTGTGCGTGCAAATGTCACTCTTGCAGGGACCAATGTTCCCACCTTCAGTTTATTCACTTTATACAGCAGTGCTTAAAAGTGCTTACAAGTTCATGAACCCTTTTGAATTTTCAGTATTTCTGCATAAATATGATGTGATCTATTCTCTACACAAGACCTAAAACTTGATAAAGAGAACCCAATTAAACAAGCAAGTCAAAACTATGATACTTCTTCGTTTGTTTATTGAGGAAAATGATACAGAAATATTGAAAATTCAAAAGGGTTCACAAACTTTTAAGCACCACTATATTCCATGAACCCCATGAATCAGAACAACCCATGTTTTCTGACATTGATATTGGTGATTCTAGTTTTAGTGTTCTAAAAGAGATGATCAACTTAAAAGGCAGATAACTGGTTTTTATGACCATTAAGATATTTCCAGCTCTCAGGACTCAGCTTTCATTTGACAGTCTTTTCTTCCACTTCCCACTTCCCTGCTGCTGTGTCTCACTTGAAGGAAGTAGATAAAAGTCCATTCAGTTCTGATGGCATCACTCTGTTGATAGATTCATCTTACTGTTCTCTGCACCTATTATCCTGAGATAAACTTCTCATCCTAACATTTATTTCTATTTTGTTTAGATTAATTGAAGTTGGAATATTACAACATAAAACATTTTTATTACTTAAGTAACACAGGGGTCTATCTTTCCTTGCTGGGTACTTTCTTCTCCAAAATGCCTAGTTGTTTGCAATTTTTCTATTGTTCATAAGATTGCCGCCTCCTCGTCTTCCTCCTGCCAATGATATTTACTGTATGTCTGAATTATCAACATAGCTAAGGGAAGCTGTGGCTGCATGCCAGTGTCAAAGGCTGCTGCTTGAATAATAATTAATGATTAACATTATGAGACTGGCAATGTATTGAATTGTCCCAGGTTAAAAAATAAACACAATTTGTTAAATTCAGTCTGAACCCTCAAAGATAGCTGATCATTTTCACAGAACTTGTAGTACCCAATGAATAATGCTTTTCTATAAAAATGAGGTGGGAGGAAGATGAACCAACCTTGTGACACTTGAAAGATCATCAGCTAATGAGAAGTGGTTGAATGCTCAGTTTCTTATCTTTCAGGAAGATTCAGCTCAAGGTTGCACTAAGAGAAGAAAGGTTAGATTGGTGGCATCTAATGTTTATGGACCTTAGTCCTATTGTGTTAGCTTCTGCCTGAAACAGTGAGATATCTAACCCTGGTGGAGAGAAATCTTTTTAGGTCCTGAAGAACAATTTCTTCTGTGACCAATTATTTCTGCCAGGGAAGGGGGAATTAAGTCCCTCCTCTGTGGGTGGGATTCTAGTTCCCACTTTCAGAGGCCAACAACTGGATTTTTAGACCTTTATCCTTGTCATTCTCTTCAAGCCAGACTTTTCTTGTTAAAACTTGTTTAAATTACAAACTAGCAGTAAAAAAAAAAAGATCATGTGTGTTTCCCATTGAACAGGTTCTTTAGGCTATTATGATAATTAAAAACATATGGTGCCTACATGAGTTAGGGAGAAACCGCAGATGTACAAATTAGCTATTATATAAGGTTCTCTTTTTGTGCCCTCAAGAGAAAGAGAATCAAACCACTAAAATTTAAAAGACAAATTTTCTTTCTTTCTTTCTTTCTTTCTTTCTTTCTTTCTTTCTTTCTTTCTTTCTTTCTTTCTTTCTTTCTTTCTTTCTTTCTTTCTTTCTTGGCTCATGCATGTGATGGGGAGTAAGTTGGGGAGAAGAACTCACACAGCAGAAGGACAAGAGTATTTGAAAAGGATGTGGTAACATTTTTCCTCCTTCCTACAAGTTTATTGGTGACCATGAAGCCTTTTGCATTTTTTATGATGGTTCTCTGAAAAGGTGGGGAAGGTTCTATTTATTAAATTTTGCATTGAAATTGAAATTGGACTGATGGAACCAAAGAATATTTCTTGTCATTCTATTTTTTTCTCCTTTTTAAGTGGCATGTATACTACTATTGATTATACTGCAAATAGTCATTTGTTTTAATTTTAAAAAATGCAGAATTGATTTGGAGAAGGTGATAAATACCACTAATAAAAAAAAATCAAAATGGGGATTTATAATGATTCTTTCTTAAGTCAATGCTTTAGCTGGGCTTAATGGAGAATAAAAGTAGATCTATTCAGGAATAGCCAGAGCTAATGATTAGTTTTGTTTGGGAGCACAGCAAGAATCTCACTATTCTGATAATCATAAAGAGATTTTTTTAAAAAAAAGCTACCTTAGAAGTTATTTATCACCTTTGTTTTTCAGTCTTAAAAATGCACAAATGAAATCAAAATAATGCTTGTGATGTTCAGGATTATTTCTGCAATTTTAAATCCACAATTCTGCATTTCTGTTCCTGAAATGTTTGCCTTATCATTTCTTTATGGCACAAGTTCATTCACACAATGCTCCACTTAAATATTCCCACCCAAAGTCTACTTTCCTTCCAGGTCCTTATTAGCTTTTTTTTGTGTACTGTGCATTTTAAATTGCAATTTTTAAGGCATGGTCTGTCTAATTGCTTTTTTTTTTCCTGTTTTTGGTTACGGAGTGGGATTAAAAAAATACTTAAATATATTATTTAGTATAATAATTATTAATTTTATTATTAATAAGACCTAATTACATATTGTGAATTATTCATTTTGTTATTAATAGGAAATAATTAATTTTATTATAAATTATTAATAATTATCTAGTAATGATTTTAATTACACTTCAGATCTGTAAAAGATGTAGATAAGAAGTGTTTGAAATGACATCCAAAGCGGCATTTAAAACAGTGTAGGTGAATCTGCCATAACGGGCTACCCAGTCTTTACCCATTCAGAAATCTGATGTGTCACAAAGTAGAATGAATAAAATTTTCACCCTGAGTATTTACAAATAAGGGGATCCAGTGTAGTGGTTAAGGCACCAGGCTAGAAACTGGGAGACTATGAGTTCTAGTCCCTCCTTAGGCACCCAGCTGGGTGACCTTGGGCAGTCACTTTCTCTCAGCTCTAGGAAGGAGGCAATGGCAAGCCACTTCTGAAAAACCTTGCCAAGGAAACTGTAGAGACTAGTCCAGGCAGTTGCCAGGAGTCAACACTGACTTGAAGGCATTAAAAAAATCCATGAATAAAGGCTGCAACAAGATATGGTATATTGATAGGGTTCTCAATCAAGGTTCCTGGCAGGCACACTTTCCTTCAGCACATGCCTTTCTGGCCTTTCCTTTTCCCATGTTTCTTATTTATTTTGCAACTGATGTGGTTCCCAAGGATGTTCAGTCCTCATGGTGCTGCTTTGAGAAGAAGGCTTAAATCTCTTTAAACAAGACTGCATATACATGTCTGTTTCAGATAGCACTAACTGTACAGTAATTCTGCCAGTCTTGGAATCTCTTTCAGCATCGTAATACATCATTTTTGCTTTATGGAATCCACCATTTTGGCTGTAATCCTACAGTGCTCACCAGCTGAGTTTGCTGTTAGAAACACCAGTACAAGCCTGCCTCAACTTGTCATGACCAATCACTTTTGCCTAAGTTTTATTAAGCTTAGTAAATATTTTGGTATGCAAAGGGATACACATCTCCAACTTGGACTAGCAATTATTTATCAAGAGTGATTTGACTGGGACCAAGATGATTGATTATTCAAAAACTTGGCTTCTACCCTGATATTTTTAGGGAGACTTCTTCACTAACTACAAGCATCAAGAGTTGCTTGATCTTTATATTCTCAGGCACAAATAATGGAGCATTAGAGGGGCTGAACTATCAACAACTAATGACACTGCAGATTAGAAGGGCCACCTTTCTAAATTGGTAGTAAAAATTTAGTTTAGGAAGTGTATTGTACTCTGGATCCTTATTCCCACCCCACCCCCTTTTAAAAATAGCATAACTGGCTTTTTCTGCAAAATATAGGAAACTTGGATAATTTTTTTTTCATTATCTGTCTCATAATACTAGAACTGGGATCAAGCAAGGAAACTGGCTAGCCAAAGATTCAGGAGGGATAGAAAGAAAGACTTCACAACATATTTAGGGAATGATCTTCCAGAATATTGAAAGATGGTTTTAAAGGAGGAAAAGGCAAATATAAAGAGGACTTTTGAAACCTATTAATGCTAGCTGGTATTTCTAAGAGTTGCAGGCTAAAGCATCTGGTGATCTCCAGGTCAGTTTAGAGATGTTATGAGACTTTGTAGGTTTTCACTCCATGGACATCTCCCCATCCCCATTTCTCACTTCTTAACTTTGTGAGAAGTTTATTTGTGTAGTGTGTGTGTGTGTATGTGAAGGGCTCCAACTGAACATCTGATAAATGTAAGCATAGTGATCAGAAAGGCCTTTGGCACTTTTGCTTTCCTTTTATTTCATGAGTGATAGCAAGCTTGCCGTGTTATTTCACATGTAGGTATTACCGTTTTAAGTTTTACAGAGGTAAAATAGCACCTTGTCACTCAGTGTAAGTACCAATCACAAAATGAATTAATTGTAATAACTGTTGTCAACTGAACAAAAGATTTGTTGCTTTCCTAAGCAGTTTTAACTGCCACTGATAACTATATACAGAGGTTCCCATTGGTTTTATTCATTGTATGGAGGCAGAACATAATTTTATCTGCCTTTCTCTGTACTTCATTGTTAAGTGATTAGAACTGGATGTAAAGCACTATATTTTTTTTTAAAAAAAACATATAATTAATTAGAACCTTTCCTCTTTGTTTAGGAAATACTTCCTTAAAAATACTCTAAGCATTTTAACCAGTTAATTATAACACTTTTATTCCATGATTTATTTCTTAAACAGAATAATTTAAGGCAGGAATCTTTGGGGAAGAAGAAAAACAGATGCCTAAAATGGATAGTCAAAGACAAATGCATATTCTTCCAACTGATGAATTTAAAATATGTATTTGTCCTGATATCAGGATTGGACATGGCGTAGAGAATGGCAAGAAGACTGAATGTGAAATAAAACCATCCCTTTTCCCTTTTTTGTCCCACCTCACAATATAAAGACTTTCCAAAGGCTATTCTTCAGGGAAGGGAGGGGAGGCAGGGAGGGAGGGGAGTGGGGTTAAAAACCACATATGGGGAAGAGCAGATTGTTGGGAAAACCAGAGACCTTCAAGACCATGTCCCCAAAATTTGGCAGCAAAACATTGTGTGGGATAGCAGCTGCACAATGTGCTGCTGAGGTTTGTTAGGAAATCCAGTATAATAAATAGGTTAACATCCTTTAAAAACTTTGCTTTAAAAAACAAACAAAAAAAGAGGGGGAAAAATCAGGTTGACAATTGAACTCCACCCCCTCTGGTGATTTTATTGTATCACTGCCCTGCCTCCTGCAGCTTTTGGCTCCCCCATTAAAGAATGAAACAAAGACACAAGAGTGTGTCCCCCTCTGGCCACAAAGACCTTGGCTCCCTCTGTTCTTAATTATTTTAATTATCATCAGTGGAAAGAGAGATTTGTCTCTCTGGATTAAGTGAGGCATCCCTTTTCATTTAGACTCAACTAGTTTACTAATTGGTCAGCGCCCTCAATCTCTTGCAGCTTTCTCAGATCTGGTTCCTTGCACATGCTGAGGGACTACAGTGACCACGTAGTCTGGGAATTCTGGGAATTCTGGTTTCACCACATTTGCAGGGCGTCTCTCATAAAAGGTTGGCATCCATCATAGCTACGTTGGAGAAAAGTAAGGAAAGTGAAGACAGTTGAGCCAGTCATTAGCACTGAGAACAATAGTTCAGTTAAAGAGTGTTAGCCATTGAAATGAATGGTCTCATGGGGATGGGGCAGGGCCTTTAGAAGGCCACTCTACTATTTCAGTCTGAAATACTTCTTCAACCACTTTTACATGCTTATGTTTGTTTTATTTAAAATTAGAACCTGCCTTTCTTCTAGGAGCTCATGTGAAATATTTAGCATTGTCTCCTTCATTTTTCCCCTTTCAACTGCATCCCAGTGGGGTAAGTGTGGTTAAGAGAGAATGAATGGTTCCAAACCACCCAGAGACCTCCCATAGCAGAGGCTAGACTTGAATATAGGTCTCCTCAGTCCTATATTCAAAACACAAATAAACAATGATTTGTATTAAAAGGAATTGAAATGAAGTTCTCAGAGCCTGGGAAGGTAGATAGTGGTTTGCAAAATATTTCACGGTGAGAACATCTGCCCATTCCTCCCATATCTGTGATGTTTGTAGCAACTTCTCCACTGCAGCAAGAGGATCAAAGAATCTCTGCCCTAAAAAAAAACATATTGATAAATGGAGTGCTAAAGTACATATGTATATGCAGTTTTTAAGATACTGTAACTAAACCGTTTTTTCCCTTTCAGTAAATCTAGCTAAGCTTCTATATGAATCTAGCCTCCTTGTTGGTGAGCATCTACAAGGAGCTTGACATTTATCCTGGAAACCAAATATGTCCTTTAGAATCCCATTTATCAGTGAATTTGTTAGGATGGGAATTCTTTGATCCTCTTGCTCACTGCCTCTTGCTGCGATGGGGAGGCTGATCTTCACTTGCCTGATATCACAGGAATATTCAGGTGTTCTGGCTCAGTGAAATTTTGCAAACTGCCATCCACTTTCCCAGGGCCTGTGGAGGGGCTGTCCTAGTTATTTAACACATTTGCTTCTGCTGCTCCAAGTCCTAACCTTAAGCAGTTTTACTTTGGTATAAAGAGAATTTTCTCATAAAACGAGATCAAAGTACAACCAAAATGACTACTTATAATCACCTCACCTGCACAGCCCAGAAGCTGACTCTGGACTTGTAGAAAGGATGCTGAAATTAGCAAGTTCAGCCTTGGCCACTGGCTTCATCTCCTAGATAATGGGGCCATGAAATGAAATATTGTTTATTCCGTCAATGACCAGCAACATTTGAAAATATACAGCACAAAGTAAAATCAAGTGGGTGAGATAAAACACTAGCATAACAAGGGACTCTATAATAAAAATGTAGCATATGCTACTAAGGTCTTAGGGAACCATGCTCATCAAAGGAAGGCTGAAGGTTTAGGCCTGATTTTCTTTTTTGAGTAGGTGACCATCTTGACTTCCTGTATCATAGGTTCAGGAAGATGCCTATGATTAAACCATTTGCCTGCCAGAGAAACCTCAAGAGCATAAGGGGAGGGTTATGTCTGTTATATAGAGAGCCAGTCTGGTGTAGTGGTTTAGGCACCAGGCTAGAAGCTGGGAGACTGTGAGTTCTAGTACCACCTTAGGCACAAAGCCATCTGAGTGACCCAGAGCCAGTCCCTCTCTCTCAGCCCTAGGAAGGAGGCAATGGTAAACCACTTCCAAAATCTTGCCAAGAAAACTTCAAGGACCCATCCAGGCAGTCGCTAGGAGTCAACCCTGACTTGAAGGCACAAAAATAAATAAATATGTCTGTTGAAATGCATGTTCCGTGATTGCACTAAGGATATTCTGTACCTCATTCCCATCATGACCCGACTGACACTAATTACATGATGTGAATTACTGCAAAAATCAATAATTGGTGCAATGAACTGTTGGACCAAATAGGGAGAGGCTTTTGTTTTATCAAACCATATTTCCCCCAAATATGCACTGAAAAATACTTTTAGATATCTTGACTTCAAAGAAGGAGAGAGAGAAAGAAGGAGCAGCTGAATAAGTTACAGACAAGTTTTGTTCTTATGCATAGAATGAGCTAAATTTGAGGTGTGGGTGCATCCGTGTGTGAGTTAATTAACTAATTTCACAAAAAAGCTTGGATAATGCAGCCACTCCTGCCAATGCGCTGCGCACATTTTACATGGCTATTTACTTTAATAATCATGGAAAAGAGCAGTGTCTCCTCTTTATTTTGTTATGAAACTGTGTATTATCTTAAAGGAACATGCATCAGAATTACAAATGAGTAGGTTCATAAATAATTCTAGGCAGTATGGATAAGCACAAAATACCCACTTATTTCAAGTCCCTAGCAAAATACAGAGAAGCAGTAATTGTGCTATATTACTACTGATGTGTAGCCGTGCAAGTTGATTC
This sequence comes from Candoia aspera, assembly GCF_035149785.1. Classification (NCBI taxonomy): domain Eukaryota; kingdom Metazoa; phylum Chordata; class Lepidosauria; order Squamata; family Candoiidae; genus Candoia; species Candoia aspera. The sequence goes on along the minus strand of NC_086163.1, from coordinate 15,462,982 downwards.
GGGAATATGTATCATACAGAGAGAAAAAAATGAGAATACTGCCTGCAGACATCCTTGGTCACAAATGCCAGTGCACTATTCTTATCCAAAAACAACACCTTTTTTAAAAAAAATTAATAGATATTTGGCTGTAGCAAAACCCTAAACTCTGCTTCATATTTGTTTAGGTACAATTCGGGAAGGCTTCTGAGAAATTTCCCAAGTCGTCTCAAAATTAATTCCAAGCAAATATTGTTCCACTCTTTGCAAAAGCTTTCATCAGTTGTAACAATCTATCATAGATGTTTAAGGGGAAACACAACAAGAAGTGATCAAAATATGGAGAAAATTTTGAATTAACTCTTATTTATATGACATATTTCTAAACTTTATACCCTACATTGTTACTGATTTTCAACAATATGAAAGCAGGGATTTCTATTGGTTTATTATGACTTTCATTATATAGTCAAATCTGTTCACCTGCACTCGTTTTATGACATTATTACGTAACTAAATCTGAATTTCATAGGATAGTGCTGCACTTACAGTCTTGACATGATCCTTTATTTTTATATATATATACATATACATACATACATATATTTCAAATTTCATCACTGCCCATCTCAAGAGTGATTCTGGGTGGTTTACAATAAAACTAAAATAGATGTAACATCTTTCCGCCAGAGGTGTGATTAGCCCCATCGCTCCTAGCCTTCCGGAGGAAGTTGAAGACCTGGCTCTGCCACCGGGCCTGGGGCAGGGCGGAGAATCACCATACTTGGGGTTGGCTAGTGCCTTGAAGTGCCCCTCCTACATAATGACTGAAGGAGATCACAGCCATCTGGATTTTATCAGATGGGGTAGTTGAGAAATTGTTTTAGAGGGATTTTATTGGAATGTTATTATATGTTCTTAATTAAATTCCTGTAATTCACTGGGGTGTCTTCAAGGTGCTAACCATCCCCAAGATTGATTACCTCTCCTCCTGCCCCAAGCAAGATGGCAGAGCCAGGTCTTCACCCCTTTCTGGAAGGCTGGGAGAGTGGGGGCCTGCCCACCACTGGGGGAAGAGTGTTCCACAGGGTGGGGGCCACAGCAGAGAAGGCCTTCTTCCTGGGCCCTGCCAACCGACAGTCTGTCAATTAGGGGTCCATAACATGCCCTCTCTGCCTGACCAGGTTGGAAGGGTCAATGTTGTTGGCTGGTATTACTCAGAGAAGGAGAAAGTTGAGAGTTAGTTTCAGAGGTGTCCTCAAAGTGGTCAAAGAAGTCAAGATGGAGGCTACAATGGTGCAATTGAAGCTTCGCCTGCTCTATGTGGTCACCTGTGCAGCACACCTAAAAAATGGGTGAAACTTTGATTCCACCACCATGGCTGCCATCTTGACTTTTTTGACTATATTCTATGGAACACCTCTGGGAACCTTAATTTTAAGGTTTCAGCCACTGGGACAGTGGCTTTTATATGCTATGCATTGTGTTTTATTATTTTCATTGTTTCACTGGGTTTTTAAATAATGTTTTTAGGAGTCTCTTCAAGAACTTCAGGAATTGGGCAAATGACAGCAGTTGCTAACAAATGTAGGAAAGGGTGCAGTTTAAAGTTTGGGAGGAGTTAGTTCTTCATTTGAAAAATCAACCCCCTTGTGTTTAAAAATGCTCATAGATACATACCTGGCACCAACTTAATCAAAAGTCAGTCCTCAAAACTTTTGAGCTGTTGGCCAGGTCCTCTAAATATATTTTGTCATGTTGCTTTCATTGAAAATTGATAGCAATTCTTCTAAGCCCCCTACCACAGAGGTGGACAGAAAATAGATCTGGATCAACTTGTTCATTTCTGTGATATATTAAATCACTAAGGATTTCTGACTTTCAATTGCTTAACAATAGCAGCAGCCAAACAGTCTCCCTTCCCCATTCCCTCCCTCCTAATATTGATGAAAAGAACATTTGATATGATAGCAGTGGAATGTCATCTGAAAAGATTAGGATCCTGATACTTCAAGCAGATTCTTGGGTTCACCTTTTTTAAAATGTGTGTGTGTGTGTGTGTGTGTGTATAAATAACTAACAAGGATATATGTTTTGCTCCCAGCTGAGGATCTTTAGGTTCTGGTTAACAACATGACAGATCTTAGCACCTAAACTGTCCCCAGCTGAGTGGTAGCACCCAGTTGAACTTGGTTGACCCAGAAATGCTAAGCAGCATCAGACCTGCTTAGTACATAGATAGGAGACCAGCAAAAAATTCCTGGAAGAATGCAACAGGAAATCACTTCTGAATTGTTGCCAAGAAAAATATATGGCCATAGCCTTCAAGTCATCAGGAGCTGAGATCAACTGAAAGACTGACCGCCTCTATGTATGTATATAGTTATTTATTCATCCTACAATGGGACATGTAACAAGGCATTTTTGCATATTCTATTCTCATCATCTGAAAGAGAATTTGTCCAATACACACAAGCTCATATACATATTGTAGCCTGTGCATTCTTCTTTTCTGACATTCTGATATGTACTAAAAAAAAAATGGATTTGTTACTACATTCATGTTCAAATGTAGAGTGGCTTGGATGAATCAGACAATTTGGTTGCCTTGAAGGGAAATTTTTGAGACTAATAATTTTTTGATTGGCAACGTATGACAGTTTTGGGATCTCCAGTGGGTATATGGAGCTCTTCTAACCACAAATTTCATAGGAAGGAAGTCTTTATTCTATTGCTTGCCAAAATTACCATTGCCAGGTAAAGGGTAGTGAAAGAGCTTCATCTTTGCACTGCAGAAGATAATGGGTACAAAATTATGGCTTTTCCTTCAATGAACGGCTTGAGTATCACCTCCAGCAATAGTGTTGATTGTTCTTGTAATTCAATATTCCTTGGTGTGTCTCCAGCTTAGAGGAGAACACTGGAAGCCACTCTGTGGACATTAAGGAAAGTTGTCTTACAACCTTTCCCCAGGAAATCTTTATATTCTGTGGATGGAGGAGCATGTGCTTTGCTTCATGTTTACTCAACTAAACCATATATTAAAGCCTCACAATTAGTACTCAGTTACAAGATTACCTTTTCTTTTTAACCCGGTAGTTAGTGTTTCATGTAAAAAAAAAATCTTATACTGTCATCTTTAATTAAAGTGACATATTCCTAATGCAAATCCCCCTTTTTTCCTTATCAAAATTCAGATTTTTAAAGTTGGTTTAATTAAGCTCTCATTCTACCCTATGCAGTTATGTATTTCAGCTGCCTATGAAGAGAACGAAGGGACCAAATTTGGTTCAGGGCTATGTTTTTAAAAGTATGTTAAGATGTTCAGCCTTAAACTTTTCTTTTTAAGCTGGGATACAAATTATTTTGTCCTAAGTATGTTTCAAATATCAAATGTCATTTGCGGAAGTTAACTGTCATGTTTTCCATGCTGTTCAAGATTTAAAGTACAAGTTGCATTCTTGAAATACCAGACTAATACAATAGACATTTGGGGTGGGGTGGGAGATGCTAAAATAAATGCATTTCATAGCAGGAGAACATGCATGTCAGGTTTTACCCTGGGCTGCATTTTGATGGGTTATAAACTCCAATCAGGGCAATGCTGACAGCACCTTAACCAAAGAACAAGTGCTGGGTGTTGCATTAAGAGAAGAGAAATAAATTCAGTTGTGAGTTATAAACAAAAGTACGTAAATTAACTGTAAATTATTTTAAATATTTTAGCAGCTTATTTTGCACTGACAACATAGGCCTGCATGGTTTGAACTTTTTTTTAAAAAATTGGGAGATCATATTTAAACAAGTTGAATTTTAATGCCCTTTAACTGAGATGTGTCCATTGTGCTCTTTAATTTTTTTTTAATGTCTCCCTGATTCCTGGCATTGCTTCTTCTGTAGTATTGTCTTTTTTCCCCCTTCTTTTCTGTTGCTCATTAGAAAAATGTTAAAAATCCATTTTCATCTGATTAATAATAAAGCTGATCACATGTAACCTAATTTTCATTCCCTGCTGCCCCTGTCTGTGGAGTCATATACAAAGTGACCTTTGAATCACCACTGGGCCCATAAAGCACAATAAGCACCATTGTCCTGTCAAAAATTGAAGATGTTTTACATCATTACAAAATTTAATGTTCCATCTTTTCAAATGCGCTACTTTTCAAAGGCCACATTCCAATTGAAGCTTATTAAAATCAGACTCAAGTTTCCTGTGGTAGGGATGAGAAAGAGTTTCTCATGCATTTTGGAGTAATATGAATCACTCTTTTAAAACAGATATGGTTACATATTAGTTTTGAAAGGTACAGTAACTGCTGAGCCTCCACTGTCTGCAACAGTGAAGCTTTTGTGCTTATAAATCTAATAACTGCCTTCTGATCCCCTTATTCTTCATCCACACTGTATCCTATTTACTTATGGATAAGTCAACTTTCTAAATAAAATTGTTGTTTAAAAGTTCAGAGGTTGAATTGTAGGAGTTTCTGGCTGAAAGAGTCTCTTCAAGTTTTTTTTTTAAGAGGCCTATCTGTGAAATAGCTGTTTAAAAAGAAAAAGAGACGCCTTTTTGTTAAACTGATGCTTCGCCAAACTTCACATTTGGACAAGGCAGTGATCCTTTAAAGTACAACGGTGCATGTTGAATTTGAACCCCTAACAGTTGAACCAATTAAAGAGATAGACAGAAAATGCATCATGTAGATTTCCAGAACAGTGATTGGCTGACAACTGTATTATACTGCAGTGGAGGTAAGGGACACAGTCTGCAAAATAACACTTTTCAGCAGTTTAACCCAAACTTTCCTTTGCTTGTGTTTTGCAGTGTATGGTTTGTTTGTTGTGCTCTGGCCTATTGGAATCATGGCCCATCTGGCTCTCCATTGTGCTAGAACAGCCCAAGGAGAGATGTTTCTTTCCATCTTCATGTTGAAAGAACTGTAGTGTGAAATTCTGTTGTGTGAAATTGAATGGCAGAAAACGAGCCACAAGGAGAAAAAAAAGGGGGGGGGCAGGCTCATAAAAATGTTTTGTTTATTCAGATAATATAATGGAAACCTAAATCTGAAATCCTGTTGATAAATTAAAAAATAAGATCCCTTTATCAGTACAAAAATGTTGAGCTTCCACACACAGTACATGTATGTTTATTTATTTATGAATTATATACTTGTACTATTGCACTAATATATTATGTACAGTATCAAACATGCCCCCAAACAGAAATTTTAAAAGGATGAGATAAAGCTTAAAATAAATAGACTTAAATAGATATTCTAATATTTTCTTCCCATACCCTGATGGATTGCCTTGCATACACCCTGGGGTACATGCACCCTACTTTGGAGACATATACTATTTTAAAACAGGAAGGAATTATTCAGTGGAATGTCTTCAACAGTAAATACATTCCCCATTTTCATAATTATTCATATTTATAATTATCCACTCAACATGGGTACCTCCAACATAGCCAAGAGTTAAGGATGATAGAAGCTATATGCCAACACATTTGGAAGACCCAGAGAGAAGGTCTGATGTACCACAAACAATTATTTGTAATGTATTAATTACCTTTTAAAGTGAAACTTCCTTTCCTTATCAAAGTCAGTCTATTCATCCTCTACTAGTAAAGCAGTAGAAAGAAACATCAATCAGGTCCAAATTGGATATACATCTTCTTGCTATGATTATGTTCAAATGTCTTATAATCTCTAATCAAAACATTAAGAGGTCAAATTCATTTTAAAATTACAACTGAAACTCATTTATGAAGTCAAGAGGATTAAATTCAATTAAAATAAATAACTTTGAAGTCAGAATGGGGAAAAATATTTCAGAGTGATAGAAATCAACACATTGTTATTGCTTTTGTTCTCTTATGTGTGAAAAGGGTTTCTAAAGCACAGAGAGAGAAAAAATTATAGGTGGAGAGCAAAGTACAGAGAATTATGTACTTTCACAAAATATACATCCAAGCCTACACTAAAAGGTTTGGAAAGATTGTGCATAGATGAAATCTTTTCTATAAGTTTTACATTGTAGAATCATGATGGTACTTTCAGATCTTTCTTTTACTGAATGCAGCAAATGTGGAGATTCAGTATCTATCTCTCTATCATCTCTCTATCTTCCATCTCTCTATCTTCCATCTCTCCATCTCTCCATCTATCTATCTATCTATCTATCTATCTATCTATCTATCTATCTATCTATCTATCATCCATCCAACCAATATGCTTTTCTTTTTGCTTTTTCCCTGCCTGGTGACATGGTCTAAGCAGATCAGTTAGTTTCAGTATTCTATGGATTACAAACCATATTACCCTTCAAAGACTTCTAGTATTGGATGTACAGTATTCTTAAAAAGGTTTAAATTATATTAGTAGTTAGTAATAAGTGATTACTAATTATTGTCAGTGTATTGTGAGTCATTTTCTCAATTATGTGAGTCATTTTCTCAACTAAATTAGGATCAATGGTCAACTGTTATATCTCTGTCTGAAACTCTTAATTACGATGAACAAGCTTCTCAACACTAGCATCTGTACAAATATGGATGCTAAACACACCACCAAACATCTGGATGATCACCTTTGAAATCCCAAAAGCTTGGTCCAGACTTTCAAATGTCCCAAACTTCTTCAACGGGAGAATGTGCAACCTTCTAGATTTCCATCACCTTAGTTAGTGATCTAAGGACATCCTTCTTACATTGAGGAGATCCCATCATGGAAAATATATCCGTTTCTACTTAGGTTAAATTCAGTACTCTGCATAAAAAACTGACCTGCTTTTTTTCCCTACAAGCTCATATTCAAAATTTCTTTAAAAGAAGAAGAGAATTTTGAGGAAATTCTCATCCGCGGAATGTATTGTTATTTAGTAATGGATTAAGGTAGAGGCCATTATGGTCTGGGCTAGAGGACAAGGGTAATAGCATACTATCTCCTCTGCTTCTAGATAGCAAGGCCCCATCCAGGCCAAAAGGAAAAAAGGCAGGAATATTGCTTTGCTCCTGTCCCATAGATAGATCACTCAGCCCTTACTAACTCTTGCCCTGGGCAGCAGCAATAGCCCCCTATCTCTGCCAGGAGTCTGAGAAACCCAAGGGTATGTGCTCCATACCCCTTTCCATTTCAAGAGCCCCCTTTCATATTAGAGGGCCAATTTGGTGTCATGGTTAAGGCATCAGGCTAGAAGCCAGGAGACTGTGAGTTCTAGTTCCACCTTAGGCACAAAGCTAGCTGGGTGACCTTGGGGCAGTCCCTCTCTCTCAGCCCTAGGAAGGAGGCAATGGCCAACCACTTTTGAAAAAACTTGCCAAGAAAACTGCAGGGACTCCTCCAGGCAGTCGCCAGGAATGAACACTGACTTGAAGGCACACACACACACTTCCATATTGAGTTCTCATGTTTTGTACTACATGAACATGAATTCTTCAGTCCACCCCATTTGGAATGCGCTCACTGTAACTTCCTCTTCGGCATTGTTATTTGGCGCAAACGTTGCAACCTTATTGAAGCTTTTTCTTTCTATGGCTGGCATTGCGAACTTTGCAAACACACCGTGTGAACTTCCCCAGTTCTGCTGGTGCATTCATTTTCTAAGTATTAATTTGGTTTTTACTGTACTTTGGGAAGCATTTGAATATTTATAAATGTAAGTATTTATTTTCCTAGCAAAATTAAAGCCCCATTGTCTCGCAACTAGCCGTACTTGTTCTGATACTCCAGAAACAAAACCTTCGCAAGTATGATAACCTTTATTTATAGATGGCAATAAGCATATTTAGCAATTTTATTATTCATGACCCTTGCACTAAATATCATAATCAGAATACAGATGTGCAGGATAATTTCCATGTACAAGTTGCGGCAGTAATTCTTCTGCCACAAAAATAGCGCTGGATTTAGAGACATAATATGCCCCTGTTTAATAAATGTGTCGTGGAAGAAACAAAGAGGCTAAGGAATGGACTGGGAGAGGTCCTACTTTAATAACCAACTTCATAAATATATAGCCACCCCTAAATGTAATGCAATGTTCCAGTATTATACATTTTGTGTGCTTGTTCCTACTTAGTTTCTGTTAGCTTACAGGAACATTATTTATTACAAAGAAAAAACCCAGCCGTGTCTTGTGTGTGCATTATTCTATATAAATGCAATTGGAGGAATCTTTTATTGCTTAAAGAAATCAAACCTGATATTAATATTGTCTTAGTGCTGGTGTGGAGAAAGGTAAAAATTATCTGAACATAATTTTCTGGTTTTTGTTCAACGAATAGAGTGAGCAAGAATCAGTCATTCTTTAAGATGATCACATTAGGGATACCCAAAGAAATTAATGTTGATCTGTATCCTCTGAACTAATACGCATCTCAGAACTTAACTATCCACTGAATTTTGCATTTCCCCAAATGTTGTAACATAGTAGTTGGTAGATAAATTTTACAATTGAGGACATATTTAGGAATGCAGATGATGAGGATAAATATTCAAAAACTTAGTATCTGGTAATTTCTGCAAGTTTTTTTTTAATGCACTGGTTCCTATAGAATGGGAAGACAACATTTTTATAGATTTTAAAAAGAATTAAAAAGAGAGATTTCCTTTATATCAAAATGCTGTGATCTGCCAGAGAAGTCCATTGTGGTCAGAATGACAAGGAACAAAACCTGGTCTTGTCCTCATTGATAATTGAATAAATTCACAAAAATAAAAGTATATTGAGGAAAGATGTGTAAAACGCTGCATATGTTTTTAAAAAAGCGTGCTTTGCTTTTTTTTTTTTTTAAAAAGAGTATATTAGGGCAGCTAAGTTGTGAGATATTGTGTCAAACTGCATTTTAAAAACCGTACGTTGGGGAAAGAAATGGTGTATCAGATGAAAGTGTGTATCACTTTGGTTGTGCAGAAATGATCGGTTTTACAGATTTTCAAGGCTTTTTTTAAAGAAAATAATTTGCTGAAAGATTAAATGGAAGAATAGCATGTGGGCATATGGGGCGCTAACACAAAATGAATTTTCACTGATATGCACATCCTTAAGTATCAGTAAATATCTGAGTAAACTGGAAATAGAGTAAATCTTCTGACCCCATGTTAGCACGTATTATTTTTCTGTTTGTGTAAAAGGGACTTTCAGATAGTACAGCTTTTTCTCAAGGCAGTATCATTGCCTCTAAGTGCCAAAATTCACTTTTCTCAATTGTTAAGGGTGCAAGGCACTTTCATTCTTTACTTCTGGGCATCTTAATATAAGAATATAGCATGCAGTTCTCATAGTTTATAAGGACAAATGACGAAAAGAGATCAGATTGAGGTTTTTAATGTGTGTGATTTAGCAAAGTTTTTCTCAGTTAATTTATGTGCATATTTGTGGGTCTCAATTCAAATGTTAACTAAAATACATGCCATCCTTCTTTTCTTTGTTTGATCTTGCCCATTTTTTTTCTCCTCCTCCTCCTAGCCTATTCTACAAATGAAGTATCTTTAACTTGCCTCAACTTTGTAGTAAGTTAACAATCCTCAGAAGTTTTCCACTGGGTACTTCATCTCTGTTCTTTTAAATCAGAACACTGTAAAAGGTGATCATTGAAACCCATTCACCATGTTATGGTGTTACATAAACAACTGATGCATTGAAAAATGTGTGAACTAAACAGATTGAAAAATTGAATTTATATTTCATTCTCCATCCTTCTTGAGTTCTCCTAAACTGGGTGCTCTAGAGTGATTTCAGAGCATCACGTTGAGTTTTTCACAATGTCTCCAGAGCAGAATCTCTCATTAAGCATACAATAAAAAAGATACCTCTATGAAAATATTATTAACTACAGCACCGAAGACCAGAGGAAGGCTCTGTTTAAAAGCTGTGCAACATAAAACTGGTCAGAAATAGCAACATCAATCAATGTCAGAATAAAAAGTAAAGTGATTTGAAGGGTTTTTTGGGAAAAAAAATCTTTTCTCCTTTTTTTTTCTTTCTCCCCCTCTTTTGGGTTGAGATGTGATGCATATTCCTACCTTGACAAGCTTATAGTCTGCTCTATATTGTCATAAATTAGAGTCCTGAACCAAGGCTGAGAAGCAGAAAGGACTGTTGAGACTGTTTGTGGAAGACCAAATTATGTAAGTGTTCTTACTATTGATTCTGAAGGGCATCCATTTGATTTCAGTTGAACTAGCTTTCAAGGAAATAAATCCATTTGGAATTTTCTGTGCTACCCTTTAGTAAAATTCTCAAGGCTTATATGAACAAAGCAAACAAAAAAGAAAGAAAAACAACAGAAAGAGCCATTAAAACAATGAAGGTATAAAACTCAGAAGAACTGGTAAAGCCATATTCAGGGCAACTTTTTTATGTTGAAGTTTTTTAAATATCTTCAGTCATCAAATATCATCTGTTCTATTTAGCAAAATTCTATTAATCTACCCATATATCCTCACTGCAACCTTGTTGCTGGTCATCCTCTTCTTCTCTTTCCTTCTACCTTTCCCAACATTAGAGCCTTTCCAGAAGCTGGATCTTCTCATAATGTGTCCATAGTAGGATAATTTGAGCCTAGACATTTGTGCCTTGAGTAAGAAGTTTGGGTTGACTGGTTTGATGATCCATTTGTTTGTTTTCTTGTCTGTCCCTGGGATTCAGAAGCATCAATACTTTTCCTACCCTGCTTCTTCACAGTCCAATTTTCACTTCCATAGAGTGTTTACAGGGAATACAGTTGTTTGCACTACTTTGATCTTTGTGTTTGTGTATGTGTGTGGGCATACTTACACACACACACTATTTTGCCATGTGAATCTCACAGTTTTGGAGAGATTCAACCGTTTTGGAGAGATACAATGAATACATATGGAAGTCATTTGCTGCCAAGCTTACATTTTAATGTCCCATGAATTTTAAAGGTGCATCTGGTAAGAAGCATAATCAGGCTGGGTTTATCAATAGGACTTATTTTTGTAATTCAAAATGCATTTATTAGAAAGTGTAAGAAAAGCTGCTTACTAAGGCAACACTATTAGGGAAGTAAATCCATTGGAGCAGAGTCCAGCCAAAGTGAAACTTCTGTGTATCACCAAGTTATTGGAAAAGTTAAGCATGTGATTACTTCCTTCCCATTGGGACCAAATTTGGTACCACTTGTTGATCACCTGCTGGCTCTTTGTTCTGTCTCTGTCAGAGTGTCCTGAACTGAAGGCAAATTGCATCATTTATATAACTGGTGAAGATAGCATTTGGAGCATGTATGAAGTGATTTTCCATTGAACAGGCTCAAGAAAAGGGGTGGAAGCCCCAAGCTGGGAAACTGGCACATGATAATCTCAACTTCCCTCTGGCCCTGGAGAATTGTTCATCAGCAACACTGATTATGAAGACTAAACTATTCAAGCAGCACCAAATCCACAATGCAACCTACAGAGGTTTCCATTAAAAAAAAAAATCACTTGGGGCTAGCTGCAGAGATTTCAGTGAAACATTGGCTCTCAGAATAGCCTCCCAACAGCTAATTTGATTTTCCCCCCTTTTTTCTCCCATTCACATTTCAAAGATGGCATTGTGATCATCAGAGACAAGGACACATCAGCAGCATTTATCTTTCAGTGTGACATCTTCAATTTCCACACTTTTACAGGCAACATTAAGCATCTTCTTAACTTCAGTTTTCATTAGGAATGTTTGAGCACTGTTGCTTCTTACAACCAGCCTGTTTGCTCATCAACCCACATATTTCCTTCTTAATTTGGAGGTTCTTTTGTGTGTGGGGTGGGGGGGAGTGACAGGGTGATCATGCTATTTCTGTAACAGAGTTGTGTGCAAATGGCATTGCAAAATCCTCCAATGTTTCAAGAGCAGGGGTAAGTGGGGAAATCATTTAGGAGCATAAGAAGCAGTCTTATATTTGTTGGGTTCCCCCATTGCACTTAGCGCTGTTTTGTTTAACCATGGTTTGTTGAACAATCCATCATAGTCTGCTTCACAAATAAGGCTTATACTGTAGGTTACAAAACCAGACAAACTACATGATGGCTAAATGTCAGATCACTGGTCTATTTATTATTTCAAGATGTTTTCTCTCTTAGCCCTGAGATGCCAGGAGTTGAATTTGACATAAGTTATATCCCTAAGCAACAATTTGTTAGCTGATCTTTTTTATTAACTGCAGGTCCTTGGGACAGAACCTGCCATGGAACAGTCTCCATTTTCACTGGATGGGAGAAGAGAAAGTCTTTGGCAATTCTGTGGAAGTAGGAGTCATGCTTAGAAAATGTTGGCAAGCACAGATAAAAAACAGTAGAGCATGTTATTTTTATTTATTTATTTATTCCATTTTCAAAATTTATCTACCACCTAACAGTTCAGAGAGAAAATCTATCTATGTGGTTGCTAAAGGTTGACAACAACTTGATGGCACATAATCATCATCATAATCATCTATCACCTAGTTCATATGACTCTGGGTGATTTGCAGTAAAGTGATGAAAAATATAGACATCAATCCCTTCAAGTTAAAACATAGCAATGCCTAAAAATAACAATCACATAGCAGCCCATCAGTAATAAGTCCATAAACCCATAAAAATCCTCCACCAAATTCTCTATTAGATTCCCAATTCAGTCTTCCCTCAATTGCAAAATACCAACAGGGAGGTATTGCAGAGCTTGAGGGCCAGCGCATGGAAAAAGATCTTCAAAGCTGTCAATTTTTTAAGGGCTGGGTTGAACTCAGAGAAAACTCTTAGAAATGATTTTGGAAAGGTTCATCCAAAATGGTTTGGCTCAAATTTAGTTTTCTCAACTTGGTCAGGTTCAGAGTGAAATGTCTCTCTGTCTGTCTGTCTATCAATATATCATCTGTTAATCATCTATATATCTATTGATCTATCAATCTATTGATCAATCTCTATCTCTATCATCTAACTCTATCTCTATCTCTATCATCTCTATCTATCTATCTATCTATCTATCTATCTATCTATCTATCTATCTATCTCATCTAGCTATCATCTACAGGGAATTTCACTAGCATCCTGTAACCAAATTACCAATAAACTGTATATCTCTATCATTTCTCTCTATCATCTATCATCTGTCTATCTATATCTATTTATCTGTCACTACTTTAGTATGCAAGAATAGAAGCTTTTCCTGTTTTCATAAATTTAATAACATCACTTATTTCCTGGAAAGATAATGGTACAGCTAGATAAACAGCTTGGTTGTGTGCCATCTTCAGAAGACCCATATTATTTTTAAAAAATAATTATTTCTTAGTAAACTATGACTCAATATTACAGATTATAACAATTTTTTAAAAGATGATTTAGTAAATCTGAATCATTATATACTTTCTCCTCAGCATCCTTAATAGTAGAAGTGATATTAATTTGTTGTTCCAGTTTCAGTTGAGAGATCAGTAATTTGCCATCTTTTCCCTTACTCTCAATATCCTTGTGTTATACAACTCAGTGGATCTTCTAAATCAAATGTCTAAAGAGAATTAAGTTCCATTTTAGCAAACATAAATGCTTTATATAATTCCAGTGTGCATCATCTTGCTTCAGTAGCTACTTTACTTTCCAAATGTTCTTATTTAATTTTTAATTTTAATTTTTCCATTAGAAATATTTGATAATATAACCACATATATACCTTTAAAATATCCCAAACAACCATTAAGTTCATGCATTGTCATTTTTATAGCTGTGTAAAAATGTTTAATAACTATATATTTAAGTATTGCAATTTTTTCTTCTAATCATTGATAACGTTATTTAAACTTAATTGGATATTTAATAGAATTAATATTACATTATCTGTATGATCAACTAAGGATCACAGTACTAATACTAAAAAATAATCAAATGAGAACAAAATATGTGGGTCTGAAAAGATGTTGTTGTTGTTGTTATTATTATTATTATTATTATTAATTATTATTATTATCCCATCATTTATTTATATGTATGTATGTCAACTAAAACCTAATACTCTTGCCACCTATTTCCCCCACAACAAGAACCATGTGAGATGACTTGGGCTGGGAGAGAGTGACTGGCCCAAAGTCACCCAAAATCTCATTGTGAAGGATTTAAAAGTTGCCATATATCTGCCAAATACAAGCTTAAATATTTAGAACTATATTTGGTGGGAACAATATTACTATCTAACAGAGATGTATTAAAATCTTGAGCGATAATTATCTATTGACAACTAAACTTAAGGGATCTTCAGAATACCTATGAAAAATGTCTGGATGGTCTTTAATAAGGCCACAGTAATTAATGAATGGACTAAAATTATTAAAACATTTAATCACCAATATTTTAAAAAAATCCTTCCCAATCACTTATTTCTTATTCAGCTGCACATTTTGAAGACATGTCAATGTTCCTACAATCACATCAGTTTTTTAATTCCCACTAATACATACTTAACCACCCGTCTTCTAGGTAAAATTTTTCTCTGGTGGAAGAATATGAGCCTCTTGTATAAATATAACTTCAGGCTAAAATGTATTTCTGAATGACTATCCTACTTAAGAGTGCACTTTTTTTCCTAAACCACCTTTTCCAACTAAGAAGAACTTTTCCATAAATATATAGATTGTTTTAATAATCCCATGTGTCAGAAAGATTTTATTATTAGCTTTCTCTCATGAAGAGCATATTCCTGCCAGGGCTGAATCAAGCATTTCTATAGGACTCGGTGTTCTATGTTCATACACACTTAAGATTGTAAAGTTATTTTAGCCAAGCATTTAAATAAAGACCAATTTGACTATAGAGCAATTCCACTCTACCAAATTACAGTGAAAGGGCAGAGCTTGGGAGAAAGAAATATGAAAGATGCAAAGCATTCAATTTTTTAAAAATTATTATTGTTCCTCTTTGTGCCTTTTAATAAAAGAAATTATCTTGGTGCGTAAAATGACATCGTCAAAGATGTATGTACCGTAGCTTTTTTAAAAATAAAACCCACATGCACACAAACACAATGAGATAACACCTTGTCAAGTATGTATATTCTTTGTTGACAGACTTGAATGCAGTCACAATAACGACAACGCTATTTCAGCAGATTCCCCATTCTGCTGCCATTGGCAGAGTCAGCCATTTTATAAAAATTGTTACTGTTTACCACTTTAATCATCAATCTAGAGCTAGTCAAAACAAGAAGTCAGAAGGAATAGTAAATTGTACTGGTGCCACTAGATGAATTTGAACTGTTTTGCTGAAATTCACTAAAAATACATTTGGGCACCCCCACCCACACTTCACCTAGCTTTGCAAGAAAAGTTGTGCATAAAGATTGTATAACAAACTCTGGATGATCTGTATTAGGAAAGGGGGAAAAAAAGTTTTCCAATATGTTCAGGGAAGGGAACATATTGTCCTACCTGCATCAGTGTATTAGGAAGGAAAATTTTCTCCCTTAGTTTAAATAAAACTAAGAAGATAAATAATTCTAAGAAGAAATGTTAAGAATTAAGAAAACACTGCTATACTTCTACATGAAAGAAGAGAACATTGTAAAAATCATTTAGGTAAAACTGAGCTGCAATCCTAGCTAGGAGTAAGAGCTAAGGAACTTAATGGAAGTTGCATTCACATAGACTTTCATGAATTTGCACAACCTGGCTGCAATTCTACACACAATTACTGGGAGTCCACCCTACTGAATTCAATGAATAAGGCTCATGACAAAGACTAGGCCAGTATTATAAATGAGAAATGCGAGCTCAGGTGTTTCTAGCCTTCCTAGCAAAATCCCCTCTTGGTTTAAACAATTGTGTAATGGTAAGTGAATTAGAATGTAAGGTGAAACATTCCAAAGTTGTCTTGCAGAGTTTGAAACTACAATCAAAGAAGCAAATAAACACATACGGTCCACAAGGTATGGTCAAAACAGTTAAGATGGTGACCACAATCAAAGTTCCACCTGTTTTATCAATGTGTTGCACAAGCAATGCACATAATAAACAGGTAGAGCTTTAATCACACCATTGCAGCCACCATCTTGACTTTTTGGACCACCCTCTGCAGACATCCCTGAACACAGCACTTCTTAATCCTCAGATGTAAGACCTTGTAGCTACTGAATTTTGATTTAAATTTGCTCTGCATATTCTCAAAAGTACTCTGTGTTGGTCTTAATTCACATGCTGCAGATGCAAAAGCCAACATGGCCTGTTCAAAGACATAACAGCCTTTGGGGTGCTTTTCCTCCCAAACCATATTGGAGGCTTTCAGGCTGGAAATAGCATGACTCAGAGAAGCCTAACAATGCAAATACCATGGGGCCTGTTTTCTTACCTGGTCCTTTAAAATAATGCTACACTTTGTGTAATGTTGAATATATACTATGGAGCTGCTGTGCTTTCTTTTTTTTTACATGAACTCAGCAGACTGTGAGCAATACATTTGATTTGCTGACCAAATGAATTCTGTAATCACAATCTAGCCTTTTATGTTTATATGAAACAAAGCAGTAAATTTAGATCACTTTAATCACATGTGAAAATGATGTAGTTCCAAGGGACTGGGTCGTGGAAACACAGCAGAGAGAGAGAGAGAGAGAGAGAGAGATTTTCTATAAACATAACAATACTTTTCCTGACAGCCTCATTTAGTAAATTAACTCATTCTAAATACAGTATTTCCATCAATCCCTTCTCTAGAGATCCTTTGCTTCACCAAAATGGGCTGAAATTGGTCTAATAATGAGGCAGCCTGAACTTATTTTCAGGTTATCTAGAGTTTCTCTTCGAACCCTCATATTTGAAGAATTCCAGCCATTTTAGACATTTGAACAGGGTTTCTGAAAGTTCCTGCAACTTTATATATGAGAAGTAAACTTTCCTAACCATCCCATCTGATAATTATTATTTTTTTTGATGGCCACATGTTCCCAAGCAAATTTCCTCCTCTTGAGACCATCTCAGGATACATTTGCACATGTGGGTGGAAGAGAAAAACATTTCCATAATTCATCATCAAATTATGTCCATTCATAAGGTCAACAAGATTATATGTATGCACTCCTTTGTAATCTTATGAATCACATTTTTTTCATCATCTCAGACATCTGTTCTTTTAATGCCTATTTTAAAATGGGGAATGCTCTTCTTTTGATGGTGAAGCAACTATTTGGGGAGAATGGCCTTTTATAATTCTTACTTATATCTCAGGATAAAGACAGCTAGGATATTCAAGGTCCGTATGAAAGATTTTTGCATTCAGAGTGAAACCCAGTGCATTTTGGGCAACTTGCCAGCTTCATTTGGGTGTGAAAATGTCTGGCATTTGGCTAGAGTTTTAGTTGCAGTTGGGTACACTGCTGTGAATTGGCTTTTCTGTGTGGTGAATAAACAATGTGAAAAAGTAGATGGGAGGCTAACACTGGAATGATCCCATCATCCTCCCAGGTCTTGCTTTTATTCCCCTTTTTCATGGAATTCATCTTGCATGGGATGCTAGGATAACAATTACATGCTCCCAGTCTGCCATCATGTCTGCATGATTAAGCTGTAGTCCAACAAGCTCAAACCTCACCCAGTCATTTGTGGTAAGGCCTGATTTGAAAGGAGAGATGTAAATATCTAGAGCACATGCAAGAAGCAGGTGCCCTCTCAGAGCTAAAGACTGAGCAGACTTACACTAGATGGTGGTGGAAGTGTGCCTGAGTTTTGCCTCTTTCCTTCAAAACTTTGATTCGGTTCAATAGGACTTGGTTTCAGAAAGCGGGCATGGGCCCACAGCATTAATGTTTTCACTGAAGCAACAGAAATATGGAAAATGTGCAAGGTTGACCTAATGCCTTTTCGGTCAGAGGTGTTCTCTCCTGTTCTATATCCAAAGCTAACTGGATTGAGAATTGAATCTTTCTTTAACCATGTGTAACCTTTATGGCATCTGAATGTGTAGAGAAAGGTGCAGGACATATAAAGTATCTCCTAGCATTTATCATTAGAGGTGACTCATTCACTCTGCCTGGTGGTGGGAGTAGCCTTTTTAATATATGGTCCATGAAAGCTTCATTTTTAGAAACCCTCTCTGTGTTCATTGCTTTGGACACAAGTTCTGGATAGCTACTGTAAGTTCCCTTAGCTTTATCTGCCTGATGCAAGGAAGAAAGAAGAGGCAGAGAGACACACAAAAAAGGGCGGGGCTTCAGTTGCATGGTTGCCACCACCATTCTGACATGTTTTACACACACACAGAAAGAGAGAGAGAGAGAGCTGCTCCAATATGTCTCTGTACATTTTACACAGTTTCCTCCTTTCATCTTAACCTCTTCGTTTTTAGGTATGTGTGTGCTGTTAATATCCAGTGATTTCATGAAATCCACAAAATGCACAACTGTGATTTTAGGAATCTAAACTCTTCTGCAGCCACTGTTTTTCAGACAACTGGTTTATTTCAGTTCTTTCTGTTGTGATGCTACAGAAAGAAAACTCATTTAGTTCCTTAAAGGTAGGTGTTGAAATCATTAATAAAAGATGTGCCAATTAAACTCACACACACACACACAAACAACCCCCCCCCCCAACTAGTGATACTACAAATGTGGAGATAAAATACAGCAGGAATAATTAGATGTTAGCATCAAAAATATTGCATTAAATTAAAACAGTGGGGTGTTTCCATTTAAGGTACTTTTGAATTTTGCTCTTTACCTTTCAGACTTTATCTTTGATGTTGGTTTTGATTGTGTTTCCTCATGGTACTTAATCCCCTTTCTTTTCCTTTCTCTTTGATGTGCTTTTCAGGAGCTCCATCTAACCTTAGAACATTTCTGGATCTTCTTTGCTCCATCTCCTATAAATAATGGGATCCAAACAGTCAGCTCACCAACTAAGGCATCCATTTGAAATGCATTGGAATATAAGGAACATTGATTATAGTCCTCTGTAATTCAAAGGACATGACCTGTAATGGAGTTAATAGAATCACAATTGGAAACAAGGGAAAAATGTTTAGATTTTTGAAATAGCATTTCATAACTTTCCCATCTTATGTTCCCCTTTCTATATTAGTTGGAATTGTAAAAAAATATTGCAGGTATACTGAAAAGGATAGGAATTATCATCCTCATCCTCATCTCACAATTACCACTAATTCATTCTCTTTCTGTCACCTCTCTATCTCTCTGTGTGATCTTCAATTTTATTATGGTCACTGACCAGTACAAGATACAATTCTATAAAGATATACACATTAGCCTTAAAATATGAACCATCTGATTTAAAATAATTTTAAATTTGAATTTACAAGTTCCAGTTAAATGTTAAAATAAGTTTAGATCAGCCCCTTAATCAAATTTAAAAACAATCTTATTAATTTACATTATCATGACTAATATTCTATCAAATATAAATATCTATAAAAATATGATATGTCAAATATTAAAAAGAGTAATAAAAAGAGTAAAATATCATATATACAATATGATATATTGACCACTTAAAGTTATTACAAGGGGTACATCACTACATTTTTCCAGACATAATCTGATGTATCTTCATAGTAGCTGTGCAGAATCTGGCTACTTGTGCCATGAGGTTGGATGTTTGTCTGTAAGTAACACTTGCATATAATCTGTATCTTTCTGCCTAGGATATTTATTGTGTAATACTAAAAATATTTTTAAAAATATTAGAATAAAAAGTATTAACACAATATTTTACCCCTACTTCTGTTTGGTAATGACTATGTTATTCTATTCTAGTAAGCAAACACGTGCACACACACTTATAGCCACACGCACTCTGTTATCTTTTTAAAAAGCCCCTGCATGGATAGGTGTGTGTGGTGTGTGTCAGTGAGTCTTTAATCACAGGAAAATTAGCTTCTGGGAGATTCTTCTTTACTGGGAGTGATGTCAGAAGATCCCCAGCTGTAGATCCATCTGAAGCTGTAGATCAACTCAAATGCTTTGCTGTTAGCAATTAAAACAAGCACAAAACGGAGGTTTCCTATCATGATCCCTGCTTGGATCCTCTAAAACAAGTGATAGTCAAGGGTTCCTCGAGCACTTTCGAATTTGTTGTAGTCGTGTTTTTAGAGCTTAGTTTATCGTCATGAGATGATGAAGAGTGCTGGCATTTTTTTCTCCGTTCCCTGCAACCTCCCTGGCTTCCTTTGTTTCTTAATGTAAAAATGCTTGGAAGCAGAATTTCTTCACAGTGCTATGTCCTTGGATTTGATGGAAGGGTGGGAAGCTGTGAAGGACGCAGATGGATGGATAAGTGACTGTATAATGAAAGGCTGGATGTTCACATAAACTGCTTTTCCCTATAGGGTGTAGAAGGAGCTCCTGGCCTAGCCATGAAAATTTCTTGCCTTTTGGGGGAAAAAAAAACAATGGAAATGATTTCTTGATCATCAGATTAAAAGACACACAGACACAAACAGAAAGCAAAGCCACTTTTCAATGCAGCCATAAGGGAATGAAAAGAAATAAATGAATAAATAAGTAAGCATCAGAAGCCAAGATAAATTCAAGAGTACAAATACCCCAAATCATTTGCTCTCCTGATTCTGATCTACAAAGAGTTGGAAGTGATCTGCAAGGTTGAAGCTGTCAGAAGATCCAGAGTCCTCAGAGTCTGAGACATGTAAGGACTGGCAGAAGCCACTGTTGCTGTGAACATCCTCATATGAAGTCAAAATATTAGAAGTTTCAAATTTCAGGCTGTCAAAATTGCCAGATTTTATTTTATTTTCCACCCATTGGTTAGTTTTTATTTACTTCATCTCTCCATTCTGTGCCAGTCACTAGCTGTAAAGTAATTGTGTTATGAAATGAAATTAGGAGGGCGAACACAGATGCACAGGGACAATATTTTGACTGGGGAAAATGCCTGATGAAGCCGTTAAAGACTGAAGAGTGGCTTTAGAGCTGCTGCGTGATTTCTTTCTAGTCAAAACAGGTTTGTGAATGGGATTTCCCCAGACCTGTCATCATCACCGAAACTCGCTTGTAGAATCTGCCTTCCCTAAATTCCTATCATTTCACCTTTCAGAATTGGAAGCAGTGGGTTATTAAAGTTTTAAAAACTATTTAATGTTGGTGTCTGCTTATGATATCTCTGTTAAAACATCAGAATAAATTAAAGAGGGTTTTGTTTTTTGTTTTTGGTTTGTTTGTCACCCAGCTGGCTTCGTGCCTAAGGTAGAACTAGAACTCCTGGTCTCCTGGTTTCTAGCCAGGTACCTTAACCACTACACCAAACTGGCAAACTAATACAATTTGGGAAATGAATGTTCTGAGTTTCATGGTATTAATCAACAGGACTTCATATTTGAAGGCAAAAGTCCAGAATGTGCCGAGTCACTCATAGCATCAGCCTACCGCTTCTTAAAGCAACTGTGTCTTTTCTCAGGACAGCGTGGCTGCAGCATGAACTTACTGTATTGAAATTTTCATTTTATTTAAGGAATTGCAGACAGATGCTTTGCACACACTTCAAGTGTTCCAAACCACCTTTGAATCTGCTTCACAGCCCTATTAATCAAAGAGAGAGAGGAGTTATGAGTGATTACATTATTTTCGCCCATTCTATCATTTATTTACAGTTTTTAAATATGCTGGTTTCCATCAAGCCCATCAAAATAATGACAAGTGCTGGTATATAAAAGCTGTAAAAACAATATTGAAAGAACATTCAAATCAAAAATTAGTATTTTTAAGAATTCAAGGCTGGTTTAATGCTGATAGAGTTGGCCAATTTCAATAGAAATGAGGGTGGGAATTCACCAGTCTTCACTCTGGTGCTGCAAAAATGACGCAGAAGAAACAAATAGTATTCTGCATCAACAGGGAGATGATTATCCCCACCTCCATTACTAGGGCCTGTGATGAGGAAGATAAACTTGGCAATTGCTCCTGTCATCCATCCATCATCTGTCTGTCTGTCTGTCTGTCTGTCTGTCTGTCTGTCTATCTATCTATCATCTATCTATCTATCTATCATCTATCTATCTATCTATCTATCTATCTATCATCTATCTATCTATCATCTATCTATCTATCATCTATCTATCTATCTATCTATCATCTATCTATCTATCATCTATCTATCTATCATCTATCTATCTATCTATCATCTATCTGTCTGTCTGTCTGTCTGTCTGTCTGTCTGTCTGTCTATCTATCTATCTATCTATCTATCTATCTATCTATCTATCTATCTATCTATCTATCTATCTATCTATCTATCTATCTATCTATCTATCTTGGTGTTCCTTGAGCTTGCTTCTCTTCCTGCAGACGTTTCATTATCAGGCAAGTTAACATCATTTGATTGTTTTTGTTTATCTAGTCCTGGTTTCTACTTATTTGGGTGTTGGTTAATAGATGAATGATGGGGAAGCATGTGGCTAGGTCTGTTTGCCTTTTTCCTTGACCTTTGGTCAGCAATCAAAGCACGACACCTCAATCAAGGTTGATAAGACAAACTACCATATATAAACAGCCAGCAAATTCAACTCCCCTCTGCACAGATGGTGTTACCTAGCTTGGTAATGAAATGTCTCATAACTCTTGCACCTGCTTGGATGTAAAGTACTTGGCTGGCTATGGTTTTATAAAGACTATGAAAGGGCAGCAGGTTGATTGGGATCTACTGCTAAATCTGAGTAATTCAAAGAGGATTGGTGAGGTTTTCTGATTTCTGATTGTCTAACAACAGTAAGAACTAAAGGAATTTCTTCCCATAATTTATTTGGTGTGAAGTTATTGATGTGGTTAATTCTGTTGTTGATCAAAAGGCATGGACTGAGTATGCAGTATGAAGTCTCCTTCCTGATAATTTTCTCCATTCTTAGCTTGTGTTCACTCACTTGAACCATCTTTCCGAACTTGCCTCCCTGACTGATGACCTCAGTCTTCTTGTTAATGTCATGTTCACTGATTCAATGTAGTTTATACATCGTAACGTTTCACATGCCATGGCGCTGACGCGCATTTCTGTTTAGGAGGGAGCTGCTGTGAGACCTTGTACCAAGCTCTGTATGTGAAATCAGTGCAATGGAATGTGTTTGGGTTATGTTCTCTGTTCAAGGCCTTTTCCCGCAGACCATCAGAAACCGTTAGGAGCACCTGGGATTGTGAACTCGAGAAGACTCTGCGGGGGGAGGGATTTCATTTGCACCGAGGGTTTTTAGTTTGTATTTGGCATGCTGTTATCATTCTCAGCTTTCTCTGTGATCCTGCATACTTATTCTTTAATAAATCAGATATCTTTGAATTCCTGCTCATGAGTCTGATGGTGTTTTAGAATAGGCAACCATTACAGTTAAAAACAAAGACAATCCTACAAGAATTAAATCAACCTACCCCAGCCCTGGATTTTGATTAGTCTGAATAATGCTTACAAAAACCTGGTGGAATCCTTTTTTATTAGTGCAGGAGGAATGATGGGCCATGCTGTCTTTTAAATAGGATCATAACACACAGAACTACTGCAACATTGGCCTTGCTTTGAACTCCGCCAAGGATTTGACAACTGACATCTGAAGGAGTGTTCTTTCATTGGATTGCTATTAATTCAGTTAAAATGTATAAGACCAGAGAATAAGTATGGAGCTCAAGGCTGCAGAGGAGTAAGGAGACCTTTAGATTGCTCAGGCATCACATTCAGACTGTCCTTTGCCCTCTCTTACATTCCTTATTATAGTACATTAAAACCCTTTGCTCTGTCAAATTGATAAAGGCAGCTATAAAAGGGGTCCTTTCTAATACCCAGTAATATAAACTATGTTTGTACACTTACTACATAATCCCTAATTACTTCCACACTTTTATGTGTAAAGAGCCTTGACTGTCGCATTTCAGCATGCTTAGTGAATTGAATGAATTCTGAAATTGTTTCTTTATAAATACAGGGCAGTTTGTGCAGGGAAGGATTCATTTCTAGATTGGTGAGATGGCTCATATTTAAGAATGAATATGCCCAGAGTCATTGATTCATTGTATCCTGCATTGGGATGTGAGAAACGAGTTTGTCCATGACCCTGGTGATTCCTAGAGTGCTTAAAGCAATTACCCTACCCTTTAATAATAATGTTTATGAAATTGCTTTTTGATTCTTATCAATGATGTCTTAGCCATGTCAATAATTCTAAGAGAATGTCTCAGGCTGGCACTTCACCTTTTTAAGAATTAAAAAAGTGATAGTTTTTGTTATATAATAGCTAGGAGACATTTTTGGTAGTGCTTTGTGGTCTCTTGGCCTTGCAACATATTGTTGCAACATAGTCCTTCAAGGATCACCAGAACTGATGTCTGCAAAAGTGGATAAGGACTTTTTCTAAAATGGAACTGTCTTCCTACAGTAAGTGAGAGAAAAGAGGTGGTGGTGATGGAGCCAGCTAACCTTGCTAGCATTAGTCATTCCTTTATTTTTATCAGAGGAACATTTAATCTGTTTTCAAGGATGGAAAACCATGCTGGTGGATTAACCTGACTATTGGCCATGTTTAGCAGGAGTGACAGAAGTCAGAATCCAACAAGATCCAGGGGACCATCCTTTTTGTCCCTGTGTCTGATTCCCATTACCCAATCACATCTCCCCAGCTGCAAATGGAGCTATCCAGGGTCCTGCTTCTTTAGTTAGAGCTACTATTTTCATCCTCCAAGTAACTATTCGAGATTAAATTCTGGCCAACTCTACCTAAATTTTAGCAGCTCTGTCTAAAATTTAATGTGACAGTGTTCATGCTGCTTTGGGCTTTTATATGAAAAAAATTAAATAACCGTTTAAAAATAAACAAGAGCAATCATTCCTAAGAGTGAAACATTTGTCCTGTTTAAATAAGAAGAGAAGAAAAATAGTTACAACTTAGTTATCAATAGTTTGAGAAATGCACTCTTACCCCTTCTTCCCACTTAAACATTATCCACAGAATCCTCTCTGGTTAGCACCCCATTATACACTGATGTTAAACACTTAAACATTTCATATATAATATGGAGGTCAGGCATGTTATTCTTTCATTACCAAGAAGTCATATATCAAATCCTTCACAGGAAATCTGATTCTCAGGGAAATAGGAAGATAAACATACTGATTACCACCTTTTTGTCAGATTAGGCCAAGCCCTTTGAATTGAGAATCAGAGAGTTTAATCTTGAATAAATAGTAGCTGAGTGAAGCATCTTTTAATTGGCCAGGAGTTGTAGGAAGTTATTTGATGCTGAGCAAACAGATGAGTACGTTCTTCTGCTTGTCCAAGTGGCCATTTTTGGAAGCTCTTCACTATCCAAAATTGGCATCGTTTTTATTAATTTGGTTAAAGAATTCCAGATCTTGAGCAAACAAGTCATATATGGGGTGTTGAAATCTAAGGAGTAAAAGCGATAGGCCAAAGAAGCAGGCATAGTTCAGACAGATTGAAGAAGTCAATGACCTTTCTGGTTGGAGACTGAACCACAAAGCAGCAACAATTAGTGCTTCTTTCTCTCTGTCACATACAAAGAAAAATTCTGAACTCTGAACTTTGTCCTCCTGCAAAGAGTTCTGATTTTCTGCACCATTCCCTGGAAGGCTTACAATTGTTCTCTTGGAATTTCATAGGCTAATGTTTTTAAGCTTGCCTTATTGTTCTCTAGTGGTATAGCAGGTGGGACGTGGTGTTTTTTCTTGCTAAACATTCCTTGCAGTCTCCCTGGGTGCTTCTGATTCCCAATTGAAAAAAAAATACATGAGAGGACTTACCTCATGCTGTCTTTCTCTGAAATTTAATGGAAGAATGGGAAAGAGAAGATATTGGTGTATATGGTTAGGTGACCTCATAAGCTTGAGCACCTCAATGATGCCATGAGCTAAACCGTGAAGGGCCACCCAAGACGGGAAGGTCATGACAGAGAGGTCAGACTAAATGCGATCCCTGGGGAAGGTAATGGCAACCCACCCCAGTATTCTTGCCGTGAAAACTAAATGGATCAGTACAACCAGAGATATGTCGGTATCCCATCGGAAGGTGAGACCCCCAGGTCGGAAGATGGTCAAAATGCTACTGGGGAGGAACAGAGGATGAGCTCAACTAGCCCCAGACGTGATGACGCAGCTAGCTCAAAGCCGAAAGGACGGCTAGCGGCCGACGGTGCTGGTGGTGAACGGCGAATCCGATGTTCTAAGGATCAACACACCATTGGAACCTGGAATGTAAGATCTATGAGCCAGGGCAAATTGGATGTGGTTATTGGTGAGATGTCAAGATTAAAGATAGACATTCTGGGCGTCAGTGAACTGAAATGGACTGGAATGGGCCACTTCACATCAAATGACCACCAGATCTACTACTGTGGACAAGAGGACCACAGAAGAAATGGAGTAGCCTTCATAATTAATAGTAAAGTGGCTAAAGCAGTGCTTGGATACAACCCAAAAAACGACAGAATGATCTCAATTCGAATTCAGGGCAAGCCATCTAACGTCACAGTGATCCAAATATACGCCCCAACCACAAATGCTGAAGAAGCTGAAGTAGAGCAGTTCTATGAGGATCTGCAGCACCTACTGGACAACACGCCTAAAAGAGATGTTATTTTCATCACAGGAGACTGGAATGCTAAGGTGGGCAGTCAAATGACACCTCGAATTACAGGTAAGTATGGCCTGGGAGAACAAAATGAAGCAGGACATAGGCTGATAGAATTTTGCCAAGACAATTCACTCTGCATAACAAACACTCTCTTCCAACAACCTAAGAGACGGCTTTATACATGGACTTCACCAGATGGACAACACCGAAATCAGATTGATTACATCCTTTGCAGCCAAAGGTGGCGGACATCTGTACAGTCGGTAAAAACAAGGCCTGGAGCTGACTGTAGTTCAGATCACGAACTTCTTCTTGCACAATTTAGGATCAGACTAAAGAGATTAGGGAAGACCCACAGATCAGCTAGATATGAGCTCACTAATATTCCTAAGGAATATGCAGTGGAGGTGAAGAATAGATTTAAGGGACTGGACTTAGTAGATAGGGTCCCGGAAGAACTCTGGACAGAAGTTCGCAGCATTGTTCAGGAGGCGGCAACAAAATACATCCCAAAGAAAGAGAAAACCAAGAAGGCAAAATGGCTGTCTGCTGAGACACTAGAAGTAGCCCAAGAAAGAAGGAAAGCAAAAGGCAACAGTGATAGGGGGAGATATGCCCAATTAAATGCAAAATTCCAGAGGTTAGCCAGAAGAGATAAGGAATTATTTTTAAACAAGCAATGCGCGGAAGTGGAAGAAGACAATAGAATAGGAAGGACAAGAGACCTCTTCCAGAAAATTAGAAACATGGGAGGTAAATTCCAGGCAAAAATGGGTATGATCAAAAACAAAGATGGCAAGGACCTAACAGAAGAAGAAGAGATCAAGAAAAGGTGGCAAGAATATACAGAAGACCTGTATAGGAAGGATAACAATATCGGGGATAGCTTTGACGGGGTGGTCAGTGAGCTAGAGCCAGACATCCTGAAGAGTGAGGTTGAGTGGGCCTTAAGAAGCATTGCTAATAACAAGGCAACAGGAGACGACGGCATCCCAGCTGAACTGTTCAAAATCTTGCAAGATGATGCTGTCAAGGTAATGCATGCTATATGCCAGCAAATTTGGAAAACACAAGAATGGCCATCAGACTGGAAAAAATCAACTTATATCCCCATACCAAAAAAGGGAAACACGAAAGAATGTTCAAACTATCGAACAGTGGCACTCATTTCACATGCCAGTAAGGTAATGCTCAAGATCCTGCAAGGTAGACTTCAGCAGTTCATGGAGCGAGAATTGCCAGATGTACAAGCTGGGTTTAGAAAAGGCAGAGGAACTAGAGACCAAATTGCCAATATCCGCTGGATAATGGAAAAAGCCAGGGAGCTTCAGAAAAACATCTATTTCTGTTTTATTGACTATTCTAAAGCCTTTGACTGTGTGGACCATAACAAATTGTGGCAAGTTCTTAGTGGTATGGGGATACCAAGTCATCTTGTATGCCTCCTGAAGAATCTGTATAACGACCAAGTAGCAACAGTAAGAACAGACCACGGAACAACAGACTGGTTTAAGATTGGGAAAGGAGTACGGCAGGGCTGTATCCTCTCACCCTACCTATTCAACTTGTACGCAGAACACATCATGCGACAAGCTGGCCTTGAGGAATCCAAGGCTGGAGTTAAAATCTCTGGAAGAAACATTAACAATCTCAGATATGCAGATGATACCACTTTGATGGCTGAAAGCGAAGAGGAACTGAGGAGCCTTATGATGAAGGTGAAAGAAGAAAGTGCAAAAGCTGGTTTGCAGCTAAACCTCAAAAAAACCAAGATTATGGCAACCAGCTTGATTGATAACTGGCAAATAGAGGGAGAAAATGTAGAAGCAGTGAAAGACTTTGTATTCCTAGGTGCAAAGATTACTGCAGATGCTGACTGCAGTCAGGAAATCAGAAGACGCTTAATCCTTGGAAGAAGAGCAATGACAAATCTCGATAAAATAGTTAAGAGCAGAGACATCACACTGACAACAAAGGTCCGCATAGTTAAAGCAATGGTGTTCCCCGTAGTAACATATGGTTGCGAGAGCTGGACCATAAGGAAGGCTGAGCGAAGGAAGATCGATGCTTTTGAACTGTGGTGTTGGAGGAAAATTCTGAGAGTGCCTTGGACTGCCAGAAGATCAAACCAGTCTATCCTCCAGGAAATAAAGCCAGACTGCTCACTTGAGGGAATGATATTAAAGGCCAAACTGAAATACTTTGGCCACATAATGAGAAGACAGGACACCCTGGAGAAGATGCTGATGCTAGGGAGAGTGGAAGGCAAAAGGAAGAGGGGCCGACCAAGGGCAAGGTGGATGGATGATATTTTAGAGGTGACGGACTCGTCCCTGAGGAAGCTGGGGGTGTTGACGACCGACAGGAAGCTCTGGCGTGGGCTGGTCCATGAAGTCACGAAGAGTCGGAAGCGACTAAACGAATAAACAACAAAGTATAAGAAACCAAATCTCACCTATGAGGGTTTCATCAAGCTTTTGGTTGAATGGATTCAATCTGTAGCACCTGACAGCTGTGACTTGCCCACATGGGACACAAGTTTATTTCACATCCCTTTTCAGGTTTGGAGATGATGGTTCCCTATCTTCTTCTACTACCATGTGGCAAATCTCATATTTGCTTCCACTTTCCCCACGAACAGCATTTCTTTTTTCTTCCTTGCCCTTTGCAGTATTGCTCCCTAAACCAGAAACATCTGTGAGGGTTTAATCTACAATGGTGGGAACATCCCTGGGACAGGGCTTGCATCATAATGTTCTACCTGCTGTCTTGAAGGTTTTGAATCCCCTGAGGATGCTGCTGTCTTAAACCAAGCTCTTCAGTTAGATCGCTCCATGGGAGTAAGCATGAGTAACCCCCAAAGTACTTTGCTTTTGATCTGGAACCAATTCTGCCCATCCCAAACAGCCATAAATGATCACAGGTCATTTCAGCAGTAATTGATTTCATGACATTCAATTGTCAAACTTGAACTTCACATCAATGATCCATTTACCACTAATCCTATTATGCATATTGTATACTATTTTCACACTGCCTAGAGGAAAACACTCACTACTATGTTTGGATTCTCATGTGTCATACTAAGCTATCATGTGATGGTTGGCTGGCTTTGATTTAGCATAATGTGTCAACTTAGCCAATTCTTCTTTATTCAATGAACCATGGTTAAGCAGACCAAGAGTTACTGTATGAATCTGGTCAGTGCTACTTCTTCTGTTCTAGCTGGTCTTACTCTAAAATATTAAGTGCACAGAATTGCTGCATGGTTATCATCTCCATGAAGAATTGCTGCGTGGTTGTCATCTTTGCCATGAAAGCTGGCAAACAAGAAGAGTTTCTATTGACTAAAGAAAATGAAGTGGTTTATCTTTCAAAAACTAATGCCCTGCCTCTCCAAAAACATATTTCTTTAGCTACGACCTGTGGTTTTGCACTTGTCTGAATCTCACCTACTGTATATGTAGCTCAGCTGTCCTACCCCAGCAGTTATGGTGAGATGTTGAAAGGGGTGTCAGCAGATTGGACAAGGTATAATTTCTTCCTTCCTTTCTTTTTTTTCTTTTTAGTCAAGGCGTCCTTGCCTTACTTTAGTTCAGCATCGTTTCTCAGTTGCAAATTTTGAGTGACATGCAGAATGCAAAACAACATAAAAGGTTTGCCCTCAGGCAAATGTGTGTCCATGTAGGACTTTAATTATTCTTTCTGAATCATGCATAATATGCAAAACCTAGTTCCCTGCATAGAAATCAGATAGAAAAAAAATGTATATCACTTGGATGCATTATTGTTGTTGTTGTTGTTATTATAACTTTAGAATACAGAGCAGACCTTTTGAAGCCGATTCTTTAGCTTACTGTGCTAACATAAGAGAGAAAGGAGAACCAACTTACAGGTATAATGTTGTAAAAGAAGGTAAACATGTCTTTTTGCAGTTCATTCCTCTCCTTTAAAATAAAGTACTGGAAATGTAACATACATCTAGAAAGTACTTTTGAATGCATTAGGTGCATTCAAAAGTACTTTCTAGATGTATGTTACATTGGGTGTGTAACATGCCATATTCTGGTTCTTTCTGCATTGTTAACTCCCAGTTTTCACTGGTTAAAGCTTAGCCCAAAGACGTTTTCACGCAGCATTGCTAAACTGCTCTAGGAATACTTTGTGGTGTTTTCTGTTTAAAATACAACAATCTCTTCATCACATATCTCATCTCTTATCTGTAAACAAATTCTTAAGATCTTGTCATTCAGTCTTGGTCAGCAAAAGTCCATTAAGGCTTACCAGAAATAACAACATATCTATTTTAACCTTAATCAAATAAACCCACTTTATATTCTTTCCTGTTTCTTTTAATAATCTTAATCTTTAATCCCTTCAAAAAATGTCCTCTTTTCATGTTTTCTTTGTCACTTCTCACAAAATCCTTCAGAAGTTTAACAGGTCTTTTTTGTAAATTCAATATAAGAAAGTTATCCATGTCATTCTTTTGGCTTGCCATTAAAGGGATTAAATTAAAAGATATATTTGTATATCCCTTTTAATTATTAAAATATCAGCCAGTTTCATTTGTATATACTGTATGGTATAACATCTTTTTCCATGTCATTCTTAAAACTTGACATTTGTGAATCCATTTTCAGATCAGTCTCAGTGTTATCTGGTAAAGCTTGTTCCTCTTCCTTAACATCTGAACTTAGTCTATCTAAAATGGCAGACACTTCTAAGATTAACTTCTGGGTCCGTTGTTCAAAAATATCCTTCAATACATCTAATGCTAAGGGGTTTTGCTCCATTTTGTGTTAGTAAGTCAAATTTATGTGTTCTCCTTTAATTGTAATCCTTAGTTCCTTCTGGTTCCCTCTAGTGTCCAACATTCAAAATCCCATCTTATCATGTTTTCTTTTAAGAATTCAAAACAGCATCATTTTCCCATGGGAAGAATTTTTATAATTAATTTCAAAGTCTTTTTCAAGTCTTTAGTCTGTTTATAACTTTCCAAAATCAACATTCTAATCACCCTTTTGCAGTGTATTCCCCAAAAAGATTTTTTTAATGTCCTTAAACTTATCTTTAAAACTTCTTTCTCTAAGGATTAAAGGAAACTCCCCCAGTGTGTATTATAAGACTTGTTGATCAGAAGGTTCTTAACAGCTGAAAAGTAGTTAAAAGCAATTTCCAAAAGTGATTAAGAAATGAGGCTTGGCAGAACTTTGTGTCCATAGTATAGGCTACATTGTGGCTATGAGCTTGATGGAAAACCCTCAACTCCCACTGCTCAACTCAGTTCCTGAAGTCTACTCATGAGGAGTCTGGAGTACAAGTGGGTGATCTCATGAGCTCTCCCTTTTCCTGGAGAGATTTCAGCAGGCAGAATTCACCTTCTGGCTGCCCATCTTGCCTCAATGCCATCTCAGCTCCTTTGGAGATGTCTACTTCACCATGTCCTAACTGGAAGTCCTCTATCTCCAAATATTGTTGAACTGAACCTAGTTATTCATCTGAGACATGACCTGGATGTTGAATTCCTAAATATGGGGTGTGAGGTAGGGATATCTCTATCTAGAAATTGTCATATCTTGACAAAGGTATGAATTAAGGCTTCATGTTGTCAGCCAATTTTGTGACACTTAAAAACATAAAGACATTTAGATATTTTATCCACCACCACCCCACATTTTTATACCACCCAAGATGCAGAAATGGTTCTATTTTTGCTCCATGATGATTTGCCTCAGATATGAAAAACCGACAATTCAAAACCCTGTAACCAAATTTATTGGAGCAATCCACAAATAAGAACAACAATATTTTTCACAAGGATGCATCCACAGTGTACTTAAGCATAATGCCGTTGCTAATTGCAGTTATTTATAAACCTTCTTACCTTTAAAAAAAAAGTCAGAGGAAAGTGAAATGGGAGGGCATTTGGATGTAGGTTTTGCAGTGACAGCTCCTGCAGAGACATGGGGAGGGACAGTGGGATGAAAGCAAGGTTATGCTCGGATGCATGTCAACAGGATTTCTTAAAGTTTCAGGCTAAATAATTCACAGGTGCCAGATTCATAAAAGAAATATGCTAGTCTGCCCTGTGAGATAAATCAAATTTCTGGTTGGCAATCCTAGTTTTCCTTCTTTTTCAGCAGCCCAATAAAAAAGGGGCCTCTCCACCATTTCCGTAAATTTGATTTCAGCAAAAACAACAACAAGCTGTATTTAGCAAACCGGTTTTCTCTCCAACCCCCATTTTTAAATATTTTGCCTTAACTACTCGATGGTGCTTTTTAGTATCATTTTACATAATTTAATACAATTTGTTCCATCCATTGGTTTTCATGGAGATACAAGCTGTTCGCTTGTGAAAAAGTTGGCAGTATCTCATAGGCTGGCACAAGATCACCTCCAGGAGTTCTGATTTCAAAGTTCTACAGGGCAACAGCCATTTTGAAACACATTCACATTAGGATTGAATTAGGCTGTAGCTCCCGTTTGTTTATTAAACAAAAAACAAAACAGATACTTCATTTTTTCCACACTGCCTTTGAAAAAAATATCTGCTCCCCCCCACCTGGTTCCCCAAACCCTGCAAAAGGATGCTACAGTTATGCTGAAAGATCCAAGGTTTCACAATAGCTTTCTTTATGTGCTGCCTTCCCTAATGAATGAAACAGAATACAGGTGTTTCTTAATTATTTGTCCAGAAGGCTAAGTAATGGAATGCAAACACAATAAGCAGGATTTTTGTCGCTTCCTTTTGGTTAATGACGTATATAGATGGGCAAGTTCCCCAGTTTTGACTTTTCATTGGTTCTTTGGTTCTCTGCTCTGCATCCCTCTCCTTCTGAACCCCCATTTATGTCAAATAAACAATTCTGAAGAGAGGCATCTGTCATTTGGTACAGCTTTTAGTTTATTCATTTACAGTAGGTCCCTGCATCTTTACCTTCTTTCCATTAGTTGTTCATCCACTCACTGGTGAAACACTGCAACAAAGCAATCTAGATGCAATGATACACTTTTAAAATCTCAGAAAAGAATTTAATACTTTTACCAGGGGAGGGAGAGTTTCTATCCAGATGGCATCATTTTGGCATCATTTTTGGTAGATCACAGGATTGTCTAAGGAATCCTGGAAATTGTTTTATTTTTGCATACTTGCAGACTAGGAAATCAGGCACATGGTAAATTTGCTGGTCCTTGACTGGATAAACAGTATTTCATTTTATCCATCCATTATCTATCTATCTATCTATCTATCTATCTATCTATCTATCTATCTATCTATCTATCTATCTAAGGTAAAGGTAAAGGTTTCCCTTGACGTAAAGTCCAGTCGTGTCCGACTCTAGGGGGCGGTGCTCATCTCCGTTTCTAAGCCTTGGAGCCGGCGTTGTCATAGACACTTCTGGGTCATGTGGCCAGCATGACTCACGGAACGCCGTTACCTTTCCGCCGAAGCGGTACCTATTGATCTACTCACATTTGCATGTTTTCGAACTGCTAGGTGAGCAGGAGCTGGGACGAGCAACGGGAGCTCACCCCGCCGCGCGGTTTCGAACCGCCAACCTTCCGATCGGCAGCTCAGCGGTTTAACCCGCAGCGCCACCGTGTCCCTCCATCTATCTATCTATCATTGCAGAATTGTGCCAAGAAGCAGAACAAGAAACAATTACATGAATTATTTTAGTAAGAGCTGTTGCATGATGGAAGAGACAGCTTTGGGAGGTGGTGGACTCATTGGAGGTGTTTAAACAGAGGCTGGATGATCATATGTCAGGAATGCTGTAGTAATGGATTCCTTTACTGGGCAAGAACCTTATGATTCTATGAAATTTCAAGGAAGATTTCAGCTAAAGTTAGCAAGTACAGTGATGGCCTTGTGGGAGGTAGGTTCTCTTTCACTGGTACAAGTATTTAAGGATAAGGTAGAGGTGTATAGAGTGATTGGGAATGTTTTCAAAATCTTTTGAGTGTTTCACAAATTTATGATACTGAATTCCATGTAGAAAGCCACCCATCATGGTGCTGGAAGAACATCTTGCATTAGATATCCTTCATCCAGCTCATGGATAAATGCATGGATGGGAGAATCTAAAAGCTGTGGTAAACTTTGTGTGCCTAGTCCCAAATCCATAAATACATGGTGGAAAAAATAGAAATAACATCAGCATTCAACCCTTATATGAAGAAGGTTTTGAACATTCCCAATGTGTTATTCCCATACTTTCTGTATGGGGAAGTAGGACCTCACTGTATTTTCCCAAACTGTGATTTCCAATTGGATTTGTAGCTTGAGTCCTACATTAGGTTGGCCTTCAAAGAAGTGGTAAAATTAGTGTCATACTCACAGAAACTTGGAAACAAAAGATCAGAAGGAAGATCCAGAGTAGTGGTAAGTATCTGGGTAATCTACAATAGATTAGCAAGGATTTCTGTTGTCTAACAACATGTATTCCTAAGCATAACTATTATGAGATCCAAGTCCTTCCAACACTGCTTTATACAACTTCTTCATGTAAATTGTCCATAGTGCCTTATATTTTTAAATACAGCAAAACAGCATGCTTTGATTTATTTTCATTTCATCACCAAGGGTATGCTTATTAAACATGAATAAACATAGAAAAATGGTAGAGAAATGTATACAGTCTCATGGCTGGTAGATATGTTAAAAATGTAATTGTTGTGCATTATCTATTAACTATTTACAATGTAATCATTCTTATGGCCTAGAATCCTTCATTGTTATTGCATTGCTTTAACTAATGGCAGCTGCACATGAGCCCCGGATAACCCTGCTCTCCAGTGGGGCAACTCCATTTAGAAACACAATTCTTACTTTGGAATCATTCTGCACTCTAATAACAGAATAGACTGGATAGAAAAACATCAGTATAATTTTCCATGAACAATAGAACTACTGTCAGCAAAAATTAAGTATATGCATTGGTTTTCTCTCTTTTCTATGTGAAGATGCTAAGAAAGATCAGCAGGATGTAATGTAAGTGATCTGTACAGTATCCTGCTATGGTGTGTTCACAGCCAGGGATGGATTATTGCTACTCTCAGAAGAATTGGTACTTTCTGTAACCCTATCGAAGCTACTAGGAGCCCTGTTCACTTTCCTCCCTGGCCATCTGCTTGGAGCATCTGGTAATCAGGTGCAAGCCCCCACATACAGAGCATTCATGCTTAAATTTGCAGCTACCTTGCCACCCACATTGGCTTTTGTTGCACTGCCAGCATGCACCTCTTTGTGAATTGGATAACAGACTGGGACTGAGAATTCCACCATCAATGTGCTGAAATTGTGATGGCTGGGGTGTCATTATCATCTGCCAGAGATCTAATTTATCCATTTTCTGGTTTGTTTGTTTGTTTGTTTGTTTCCTTCTCCACTATAGATACCATATTAATTTTTCCTCCTCCATGTCTGTCTCATCTGTTTTTCTGACAAGAATGTGTAGATTTTCCAAAAAAAAAAATAAAGGCAATAGGTCTGTAAAGGGACTATAAGTAACCACCTGTCAGTTACATCTTCTGAATAAGCCAACAGCTTTTGTGTGCATCTATTATATGCATGGGTATTTGAGAAAAGGATTTTTCATATTTAGACTTCCTTTTTGCATATGTCTGAATATATCACAGAAGTCCAAATAATTGCCATATCATCATCATCATCATCATCATCATCATCATCATCATCTTCCATTCAACTGTACCCACATAGCATAGTCATTTTTCCATATATTTATTAATCTTCTGAAATGTGCATCTGGCTACTTATGCATATATCAGAAAGTTAAGGTGGGAAGTATTGTTTGTTAACATAATGCTTATACCCTTTTTAAAGGAGCTATAAGGTACATGACAGAACCCTAGAAATGTCTTTTATTTGTTTCATTCAGAGGGCTGAAGTCAAGGTTGTTTCTCCCTAGGATTCCAAAGCTGAAATTGTATATTCAAATGCATAATACCCACAAGTTGAGACATCTTTTCTTATCAAAAGAGTTGAAACATTCATTCTGAGAGGAAAATAAGTTGACAGAGAAAGAAGAGAAGCCATAATTCAGTGAGAATGTCCATATTTGATTCCTGGCCTTTTCAGCTGAGAACAGTAGGTTGCTGTTGTTGGTGAGATCTGAGATTGTAGACAATTGGTACAGACAATTACTAGGCTAGATCCATCAATTGCTTAAGCATCATGTTACAGTCTAGTGGAATATGCATCCATCTCTACTTGCCCGGTCATTTCCTCTTGACTTTTGCCTCCTGTGTTTGCTTTTCAAAAACTT
This sequence comes from Candoia aspera, assembly GCF_035149785.1. Classification (NCBI taxonomy): domain Eukaryota; kingdom Metazoa; phylum Chordata; class Lepidosauria; order Squamata; family Candoiidae; genus Candoia; species Candoia aspera. Next base: position 15,426,150 of record NC_086163.1, on the reverse strand, counting down.
TGGGGATGGAAGTTCCCACTAGCTTAAGAATAATATGTATTTTGGTCTTTAGCCTCTCCTCAACAGAATATTATCAGGCAACTCATCTCTCCTAGTTTACAGGGTTAATGAACCCTATCTCCTGTTTCCTGGGATCCTTACAAATAGTGCATCTTGGCAACTATCTGTCCTGGCCAAATTAATGGACGCTTAGCCTGCCGCATTCTTTCTTTCTTCACACCATTCCTGGCTAATAACATGCCATACACATCTGGAACACAAGTCCTGAATGCCTGCTGTACTGCATCATATCTGTTCCCAGGAAAGACTTACTCTGCTGCTTTGGCAATATGAGGTCATCTAGTGTCACACTACAACTATTACTCTTTTTTCAGTAAGATGTTCTGATTTATAAAATGAAGTGCATTCTGCATACTGTATATAATTCAAAGTCATTTTGTATATCCGTGTGCTTGAATATTATGTACCAGTCTGCCAGGGCAGCATGCTTACATTTAATACAGTATATCTAGTATTCTAGGTTTGCTGTTGGTGCAGGAAGCAGATCCTGAATACTGATCCAAATTTCTAGGACAGAGGTGCTGATATTGAGTTCATCCAGTACTCTGGCTGCATCCCTTAAAACTAAGACAGATTGAGTGACAGTTGGTTTGGCTGTTTTTGATCATTCCTGTTTGGTCAAACACAAAATTGATCTGATGACCATAAAAAAAAAAGCAAGTTTCAATCCACTACATTTCATTCTGACAAATTTATGGCAGGTATAAGAAGATGATAAAGCTGGTGTCCTTCCATAACAGTTTGTCAAGTTCTTTAAATGATACACAAAACTAGGTGAGGTAATCATGAAAAAGGGAAGGTTGCAAACAGTGCTTGTTACTTTTTGCTGGGGCTATTTCTTGGAAGTAGATTTGGGGATGAACACATACTGTATGTACATACACAGTGCTGAAAATACCATTTTTTCTCAACTGAATCAAACACAAGAACAATATCAACTCAGCTGAAAAACCAGTTGCATTAGTTGGTATCTGCCCAAGTATTTTTGTAGACATATTTATTATTAATCCATCCTGGTTAGCCTCCTGGAAAGCCCTTCAAATGTGCTTTTTCCAGCAACCTTGGGGACCCATGGGGAGCCTGTCAGGTGGTTGTATGATATTAGGTGATTGTTATTCTCCCACAATCTTGGCTTTTTCATGTTTTTATTTTTATTTAAATTCAGTGTTTTAAGATTGGCTATGTTGTTTTCATTGTTGCTGTGTTTATATGCCACCCAGAGTCACGTTATGTGAGACGGGCAGCCATATAAATGTGATAGGTAGATAGATAGATAGATAGATAGATAGATAGATAGATAGATAGATAGATAGATAGATAGATAGATAGATAGAATTGGGGAGTGTTGGGCTTCAGGGTTTAGTGACTGCGGTCTAGACAACAGATTTCATGATGTTTCACCGGTAACTGTGGCTGACGTCTTCAGAGGCAAGGTGGTCTGCTACACAAGGCAACTGAGCAGGGACTGACTGGGCTCCTATCTTTGTAGCCAGGTGTTCTGATCATCTCCATAATCATCATCATCATCATTATTATTTTGATGCCTTCAAGTCAGTCATGAGTCCTGGTGACTGCACAGACAAGTCCCTGCTGTTTTCTTGGCAACATTTTCAGAAGTGGTTTGCCTTGGCCTTCTTCTTCCTGGGATGTAGAGAGAGTGACTGGCCCAAAGTCACTCAGAGGCTTTATGCCTAAGGCAAGATCAGAACTCATAGTCTCCAAGATACCTTTAACCACTGCACCAAACTGGCTCTCATTTCTAAATTAAGGAAGAATTAATTATATATTGTTTTTAAGAAGGGAAGCATATACAACCCAGTTTAAGTTGTAAAACAAATGATCCTATCAAGTTTGTGATATTTAGTAGGAATTCCAAAAAGACCTTCTCTTCCATAATCCTGTAGAAAGCCTCAGCAATTGTGTCCCGAATTATTAGCACAGTTTTGAGAACACTTACTTACATGTTTCATCCCCTCAGGACAGATATATGGTTCCATGTTAGTTGCTGTAATACTGAGTTGAAGGAACTGTGTGTAACTCTTGGTAAAATAAATATATTTGTCATGTGACAGTAGGTTTCATTAAAATAAAAAGTAAATACAAGTATTCCAAGTAAATGTCTGCATGATTTTAGTGTCAGATTATGTGACATACAGTATGTCACTTAAGCCATGTGCTGTCAAAATTAAGTTCCACTAATATTACTGAAAATTAAAAGCAATGCAATAGGGTTGGCTGCTCCTTGTAGATTCAGGATGTGGTATAAGTAGATAGCACTCAGTTCTTGTTTGGTGAGCTGGGAATGTTCCAAACATATGATAGAATGGTCTAGAGATCCCCGTGGGAATGTGACATGTCCTCCCTTTATCCTGATATTGATTATAAAGGGTTCACACTGTCTGAATCCTGTATATGAGAGTCTGCAATAGGTACATGGTTTATTTCGCTCATCCACTTGGCAGACATCCTTGTGAGCAATGTATTGAGTGGCCATGCTTACCAAACTGAAATGCAGTAATCAAGGTAAGATGCTGAAAAATTGGCCTGACAGAAAATGTGTGCAATTTCGTATGCTTTGCATTGAAATATTGCTGATTTATCCTACATATGCATTACAGAAGCTGAATGCTCATATGGCTAATTGCTGAAGCTGAATATGCTCACAGCCCCTCATAAGGGACCTTTTTCACAAGTAGGTAAAATGAATGAGCATTTAGGAAAGGGGGGGAGAGGGTCTTATTGGCGTGAGTCACTAAGCTGGCTTCCCCTGACTGTTGTGCTGTAAGTCAGTTGGATAAGTTTGACAGCAATTTAAGTCCCATTGACAATTGCTGTCACAATATTGAAGGAAGATTGTATCAACAGAAGTGGTCGACAGTTAACCAGTCATATGGACCGGATGAGTTCACCATATGCCTAACTACAAACTTTCCTTGGAACACTCTTTATGAGTGCTTGACAAGCTTATGATATCAATCAATACCAAACTTCATATGAAATGTTAGGTTGGTCTGAGGAAAGATAGTCTAAGCTTTTGGTTAGCTGGTAGTTTCACAGAGCACAGACAACAATGCACAGATTTATATTGGTGCAGATTATGATATGTCTATGTCTATGTTTTTGCTTTGCTTTGTTTTAGTCATAAAGGGGTTGATTCATTGGTTCAGATCATTTTATCCAGCGTTTGTGTGTTTATTGATGCTTACAAGCTAATTCCCTCCATAAAAATGTATATGTTTTGCCATAGAAGTGTTGAAGAATAAGAAGGTGTGTTTGCATAGGGCTGGGGTAAAATGGGCTGGTTGTTGTGTTCAGTATGTTGTGAGAGAACAGCTATAATCTTAGCATGCAGTCTTATTATGATAAACCAGAATAAGTTTTATTTTAAAGGACATAGAAGAATACAAGGATTGTGTTTTCTTAGCCTAGGATTTGAATTTGATTCAGCATGTTGGGTGGACCCAGCCAGGTTATAACATTATGAATGAGAGGAGGAGGAGGAGGAGGAAGAATAATTAGTAGTTGTAGGTGATGTTAATAGCTGTGAATAGGTGTTAGTAGGGAGTTTAGTAGTTGAAGGACATAGTCCTTCAAGAAAAGGACAAACATTTGCCATTTTCAACTCATGATCATGAACAGGAAACATGCAAACATTTCATATTAGCAAAGGTGATTTTTTATTTTCTCATCTATACGGCACATAAATAATAAACACACCAGGTTAGAAATTCAGGGAGGCCGTTCAAACAAAAATCTGACCTAATTATGTCTCAATTTGCCATGTTTATTAGCACTGAGCTAATTTTAATAGACTTACATGTATGGTTGACAGTTAACAATGACCATGTTTGAACAATATGGAAAGTATAGGCTGAGCTTATGTAGCTTATATGACCTTCCTCAGCAGGTGTTTACACGGTGCACTAGTTTTCTAATTTTTCTTTCTAGAAACAGCTACCTCCATTATAAGTAAAAAGAAGAAAAACCTGCTGTGTTATATAGATCAATGCATATAAAGTCCTACATAATACAGCTTGATATGCTGAAAAAGTTTATGCTGATCTGAAGACAGGACAAATGGAAGAGCTAGTAAAACAGGCATTTATTGATTGGGTATGTGTGTGTATTTCTTTCCCTGTGTAAATAAGCCTGGCAAATATTAAGTTTACAAAAAAACAAGATAGACGTGTGTATATAAAGAGGTAGAATATAGGATTGTACTGCATTTCTTGAATTCTGCTGTGAGAACAAAGAATGCAGATAGTTCTGCTCCTGAAAGCATGTTCACACTTGAACATCAAATATGGCTAACACGTACAGTGGTGTCTGCATTGCGTGGGGGTGAAAACTGGCAAAGTGGTGAACAGAAGATAGCAATGCAACCAGTCGAAGCGAATATCTGTTGCTCAGGGTTGAACTGTGGAGTCCTTTGTGATCTCTGAGCCTTGCTGTTTTCTTGCAGACATTTCATTGCCAGACTAGGCAACATCTTCAGTGTGCAATGAAATGTCTGCAAGAAAACAACAAGGCTCAGAGAGCACCAAGGAGTCCATAGCAATGCAAGTCCTGCTCCTTTTGAACATGTGTGAAACATCAACACATGTACGGAAGGGGTGCGGCTTGCATCACAATACTCTGTCACCTCACCAATTTAGATGCCCCCACAGATATCGCTGAACATGTCGCTTGCTAGTGAGGGAATCTTATTTATTTATTTATTTATATTTATTTATTGCGTCCATTTACATCTCACTGCAATCTGGTGACTCTCAGTGGCTCACATGGTATAAGAAAAATCTTAAAACATTGATGGTATATTTAAAATTACAATTAAATAACTACTGTGTATAATCGCAGATGAGCCCATCTGCAGATAAGCCAGCCCTTGAAATTTCAACCAAAGTACCATGAGAAATGTATCACCCACTGACAAGCCGACCTTCAAATTTTAACCATGGTGACAGGCAGGAAACTACAAACAGTTACCTTATCGTTTATAGAACTGTGCAATTTTAAGGCCGTGATGGGCTTTAAAACATCTGAGCTCTGATCTGCTGATAAGCCAAATCCAGTTTTTGGGGTGTATTTTGGAATCTAAAATTCTCGGCTTATCCGAGAAAATGCATATACATGTAGTCCTTGCTTTATGGCCATTCATTTAGCAACCATTTGGAGTTACGACAGCACTAAAGAAAGCTACTTACAACCAGTCCTCACATTTATGACTGTCACAGTGTCCCACAGTCACATAATCAAAATTTGGGTGCTTGGCTACTGGCATGTATTTATGATGGTTGCAGTGTCCCGGAGTCATGTGATCTCCATTTGCAACCTCCCCAGCCAGCTTCCAACAAGCAAAATCAATGGGAAACTGGGTATTTCACTTGATAACCACTGCAAAAAATGTTGTAAAATCAGGTGCAGTCACATGATGCCTTGCTTAATGGCTGCACCACTTAATGACCAATTTTCCAGTCCCTATTGTGGTTGTTAACTGAGGATTACCTGTACAGTGTGAATTTATTTATTTCACGTCCAGATCAAACTTTGCTCTGCCAAAATGTAGCCACTGCCACAGCTTTGTCATTAGCTTGCTGTAGGTCATTGACAGTACAAGGCTCCAGCAATAATCGGCACAGTGTGAATGAATAAGAACAACAAAAATAAAAATATGTAAAAATATAAAAGATGGTAAAGTACATAAACATCGTTGGAACACTCTGAAATAGCTGTTTTTAATACCTTGCTGAAAGCTATCAAGGAGGTTTTCAGTCTAGTGCAGCCACTAGAAACAGCACCTTCTAGCTTCGTCTCCCTTCACTGCCTGGAGTGTTGTACTACAAAGAGTTTTCCCCTAAATGATTTATTGGGTTGGGATGATTCATATTGAAGTGGGCCGTCCTGCAGGTAACCCAGGTGCCAAGTCATAAATACTTTATTGGTTAAATCCAACACTTTAAATTGTATCTGGAAACCAACTGGTAACCAGTACAGGGCCCACACCACGGGTGTTACATATTACCAGAAGTTGGTGCCAATAAATCCATGGACTGCTGTGCTCTAGACCAGTTATAATTTCTGAGTAGTCTTTAAAGGCAGCCCCATGTAAAGTGCACTGCAGTAGTCTATCTGACAGTAAGTAATAAGAGCATGAGTTACTATTATTCCCAGGTCTTTCTGCCCCAAGAAAGTTCATAAGTGGTACAGCTCCTGCCAATCCTGAATCCTAGTTTCCACTCCTTTAGAGGTTTCTTCAGCTTCCAGACAGATCTGGAGAGAGTCCAGTTCAGGAAATAGTGATGTGTGAGGGCTAGTGAGACTACCTCAAGATATTGTAGGAGGAGAGCTGTGTTGGTCTACAGTGGCAAAAAAAAAAAAAAATCAGAAGGAGCTGCAGCTCATGAAAGCTTATGCCTTTTAATAAAATTTGCTAGTCAGAAAAGGTGCTACTGGACTCCTTCTGATTGTAATGGTTGCCTATTCTAAAACACCATCAGACTCATGAGCAGGAATTCAAAGATATCTGATTTATTAAAGAATAGTATGCAGGATCACAGAGAAAGCTGAGAATGATGAAAGCGCGCCAAATTCAAACTAAAAACCCTCGGTGCAAATGAAATCCCTCCCCCCATAGAATCTTCTCAAGTTCACAATCCCAGGTGCTCCTAACGGTTTCTGATGGTCTGTGGGAAAAGGCCTTGAACAGATAACATAACCCAAACACATGCCATTGTACTGATTTCACATACAGAGCTTGGTACAAGGTTTCACAGCAGCTCCCTCCTAAACAGAAACACGCGTCAGCGCCATGGCATGTGAAACATTATGATGTATAAACTACATTGAATCAGTGAACATGACATACTGCCTCCCAAAAGAAAGATTACATTAAGCAGCAGGCTTTAAAGGGTAAGCAAGGTGGAAACGGTTAACTAAATCAGGAGCATTAACATGGTGGGCAGACACCCATTCAGGATGAGGAAAGTGTTTCCATCGGACCAGATACTGCAGGGTGCCTCAAAGCTTGCGAGAGTCAGCGATGTCCTTGACTTCAAAGTGTTGTTGGCCGTCAATCATAATTGGAGCAGGAGGAGGAGGTTGAGGGTGCCAACATGGAGAGTGGTGCACAGGCTTAAGCAAGCTGCAATGGAAAACAGGATGCAAGCATTTCAAATTGTGAGGCAGTTCCAATTTAACAGTAACTGGATTGACAAGACCAACAATAGGGAAAGGACCAATGAATTTGGGAGCAAGTTTTTTAGAGGGTTGTGGCGATTTGATAAATTTAGTAGATAGATACACCTGATCCCCAACTTTGAAGTCATGTTGTAAAGAACGATGCTTATCAGCTTGAGACTTGTAAGCAGCCTGGGCATCAGCCAAAGCTTGTTGAATTACTGGCCAGGAATCAGACAGTTTAACAGCCCAGTCAGACACAGAACATGTTTGGGAAGGGGGCTGTGGCAGTTCAGGGATGGAAACAAAGTTGTGACCAGAAACCACACGAAAAGGGGTTTGTCCAGTACTTTGATGCACAGCATTGTTGTAAGCAACTTCAGCAAAAGGTAATAAGTCCACCCAATCGTCCTGATGGTAGTTAATGTATGCTCTTAGAAACTGTTCAAGAGTGGAGTTTAAAATCTCAGTAGAACCATCAGTCTGAGGATGGGACGATGTGGATAGTGCTTGTTTGGTGCCAATCAATTTTAGAAATGATTTCCAAAATTGGGAAGTAAACTGTGAGCTGCGGTCAGAGATCAAACGGGAGGGGCTACCATGGAGGTGGTAGATGTGGAGAAATAGGCGTGCCAATTGTGGGGCTGATGGGATGGATGCACATGGAATGAAATGAACTTGCTTAGAGAAAAAATCCTTTACAACCCAAATGACAGTTTTCTTCTGACTGGGAGGTAGGTCCACAATGAAATCCATAGAAATCTCATCCCGGGGCGGGATGGGCAGACCACAGGCTGTAGAAGCCCTGTGGTTTACCTCCTTTACGCTTTGACATGGCACAAACAGGACAGGAAGCAACATAGTCTTTTACATCACGTCTTAAAGTTGGCCACCAAAATTGACGGTGAACCAAATGCAAGGTTTTGACGAAACCAAAGTGTCCAGCAAGTTTATCATCATGGGAATGCTGCAAAACATCAGTGCAAGTTTCAGGCACATAAAGGTGGTGTTCCACCCACGCCAGACCATTTTCAAAAGAAATATTGCCTCTATTAGCTAGCAACCAAGTGTCAGATTTCAGTGCCTGGAGAAAGTCCTTCTGTAACTGACAAGGAACTTGCACTTTCCACTTCCCAGACTGGTTTGGGGGTGGGGTTGCCTGCGCACGGGTCTGGCTCCGAGTGGCCACAACCAAGCCCAGTTGTGGTTCAGTGAGAACAGTCCCAACCACATCTGCTACCTGGTCAAGGTCCTGAGGTAAACGTGACAAAGCATCAGCCAGAAAGTTTTTCTTTCCTGGAATAAGTTTTAACTGGAAGTTAAAGCGGCTGAAAAACTGAGCCCAGCGAATCTGTTTAGGGCTGAGACATCATGGGGTGCGGAGGGCTTCCAAATTCCTGTGATTGGTCCAAACCTCAAAAGGGCATTTAGCGCTTTCAAGGAGATGGCGCCAGGTTTCTAAAGCTGCCTTTACAGCAAACGCCTCCTTTTCCCAAACATGCCAATGGCGTTCTGTTTCAGAAAATTTCCTGGATAGATAAGCACAGGGTTTTAAGCGATTTTCCAAATCCCTTTGTAACAAAATAGCCCCAATAGAGGAGTCAGAAGCATCAACTTGGACCACAAAGGGGTGTTCAAGATCAGGGTGCTGTAGAATAGGCTCAGCAGTGAAAAGAGTTTTTAATTTCTCAAATGCTGCCTGGCATTCAGGTGTCCAATTCAGCACTGCCCCAGGGTTTTTTACTTTGCATGTCTCCCCCAAGCCCTTGGTAGGAAGTAAATCAGTGAGGGGCAGAGCAATCTCAGCAAACCCCTGGATAAATTGCCAATAGAAATTACTGAACCCTAGGAAACTTTGTAATTGCCTCCAGGTGTGGGGACGTTCCCAACTTAGAATCGTCTGAATTTTTGCAGGGTCCATTTGTATACCCCGGTCAGACACTCGATAGCCCAGATAGTCAAGTTGGGTTTTGTGAAACATTTGGAAAGTTTGGCATAGAGTTTGGCATCTCTAAGTTTGCATAACACCTGTCTGAGGAGGCGTTCGTGTTCCTCCTCGGTTTCAGTGTAAATGAGAACATCATCTAAATAAACCAGGACCCCTTTAAACAAATAATCATGTAATACTTCATTAATCAATTGCATGAAGACTCCGGGCATCCCTGCCAACCCAAAAGGGAGGACTTTGTACTGAAACGATCCTAGTGGGCAATTAAAAGCAGTTTTCCACTCATCCCCAGCTTTTATGCGAATGCGGAAGTATGCTTCGCAAAGATCGAGCTTGGAGAAAATCTTGCCCTTTGCCATATGAGCTAACATGTCCTTCATGAGGGGCAGAGGGTACTTGTTGACAATAGAGATGCAATTTAACCTGCGATAGTCCGTACAGAGTCAAAGCATGCTATCTTTCTTTTCCCGGAATAACACAGGAGTCCCAACTGGGGAATTAGCAGGTTCAATAAACCCCCTTGACAGATTTTTGTCAATGAAGTCCCGTAATGCCTCGAGCTCCTTCTGAGTCATCGGATAAATTTTTGGCTTGGGCAATTGAGCATTGGGGACCAACTCTATTGCACAGTCAGTTCTCCTGTGGGGGGGGTAACTGATCTGCTTCCATCTCCCCAAATACATCTGCAAAGTCTTGGTATTGATCAGGCAAGCCTTCTAAATGTGGCAAGTTAGGGCGTGGCGTGGCGATCGCTGCCCTTCCAACCCCTGCACGTGCAACTATCTCCGCTGTAGGAGCTTGGTAAAATCCATCTTTAAAACTCACAGTTCTGTGCTCCCAGTTTATATAGGGGCTTCGATAGGTCAGCCAGGGGATCCCCAGGATTACCAAGGGATTGCCAACAGGTGCTACAATGAATTTCAAAGTCTCACGGTGGCTGCCCATTTGCATTGCCACAGTTCCAGTGAAATGGGTTGCTGGGCCCCCTCCCCCGCCATTGAACCGTCCAACTGTGTGAAGATCAAAGGCTGCTGGAGGGGGAAACTAGGCAGGTCCAAAGCAGCAACCAGATCAGGGTGAATTAAACACCTAAAACACCCAGAGTCAACTAAAGCCCATACCTCTGTAGTTTTTGTGCGGGAACCCAATTTCACTTTTACTGCTAGAGTGGGACAGTCAGCACTCACCATAGCATCTTCGCACCCATCGTCTTCCACCTGCCCGCAGGCGCTCTTCATGGCAGGTGGCTGGCATTTCCCGCTGGCTCCTTAGAGTCATCTTCAGCCTCTCCCGAGAAGTAGATTACTTCCTCAGCGCTGGCTGTCCCTTTGGCTGCTGTCATCTGCCGTGGGGGGGGGGGGCGATTTGGCTGGCGGCTTCCCCGCTCGATCTCCAGCTTTGGCTTTTGGGCAATCAGCTGCTTGATGGCCTTCCTTTCTGCATCGGAGACACTGACCCCTCACGTAGCGCCGATCTCTCTCCTCATCCCAGGCTCTATAGCTTGGCTGGGCATAAGTCTCAGCACTTCGGCGTCCCCTCATGGTGGTGGGTGGTTTTTCAGATTTTCTAGTTTGCATGAAGGTATGCTGAGCATGCTCAGCCTTGCCTGCCAGACAAATCCAGTCATACAATGACTCGGGGCCATCTCTACACAATGCCCAACGCAGGACATCCCAGTCGAGTCCCTCTTTAAACCTCTCTATTAGAGTGGACTCAGACCAGTCAGTGATTTTCCCAGCCAGAGCTTTAAACTCTAGGGCATAATCAGCTACTGACATTTGGCCCTGGTTGAGATCCTTCAGTGCCTTCTTAGCTCTTGCCTTGGCCAGAGGATCTTCAAAATGCAGCTTTAACGCCCACATGAAATCATTGAAATAATCAAGTGCAGGGGAGTCAGCATCACTTAATTGAATGTACCAGTCAGCCACTCGACCCTTCAATTTGGTGGCAATGGAAGTTATTTTAGCCTCTTCGGAAAGGAATCATGCCCCAAACTGCCTCATATAACTTTTAGCATTAGTTAAAAAGAAAGATAACTTTGTTGGATCCCCATCAAACTTGACAGAAAAATCTCTCACTCCGCCTCCGGTTGGAGTGGAACCAGCAGTCACTTGAGTGGTTGGGGCCCAGGTTACAGTAGCTTTCCCTTTTCAGGGTGGGGATACTGATGGCCGGGCTCTGCAGGGTGGAGATTCATCCCGGAGCCATCTCTGGCCCCGCTCCGCCAGCGGTCTGGATGGGAGGATGGGGGATGGTTGTGGGAAGCTGGGATCTCCTCCGCGCCTCCCCTGCCCCTCCAGTGACAAAGACAGTTTCTCAACATGTACTCCATTGATTCTATTTTGGCTTCCATCACTCTTAGTCTCTCAGGGGTTCGAGAGTCCCCTCTCCTCCACGTGCCCGGGTTCCTCTCAGTTGACACTGTAGTAGATTCTTTGTCTGGGGTTAGCAGGAACTGATACTTCCAGAATGTCCTCGATGTCCCTGGTTGGGGTTCCCCCACTTCATTCAAGGTGATCAACTCTGCGAGCAATTCGCTGGGTGCCGGTTGCTTTAGCTCTTCCCCATTGTCAGATTCCTCTGCATCAGAATTGGAACTTGATTCCTCCCTTGAGAGGTCTCGGGATTCTGAAGGTTCTGGGGTGAGATCCAGTTCTCCGCTCTTGACCGTTGACTTGGGCATCAAGCTAGCCATCTCCTCGAGTCCCCCGGTTGTGGATTTTGACTCAGCCATCGTTAACTATTTTCCCTCACAAGAGACTGATCTTGGTAGGAGCTAATGGTACAACTTTGGGATTCTCAGCTTTATGTAATGGTTGCCTATTCTAAAACACCATCAGACTCATGAGCAGGAATTCAAAGATATCTGATTTATTAAAGAATAAGTATGCAGGATCACAGAGAAAGCTGAGAATGATGAAAGGGCACCAAATTCAAACTAAAAACCCTCGGTGCAAATGACATCCCTCCCCCCATAGAATCTTCTCAAGTTCACAATCCCAGGTGCTCCTAACGGTTTCTGATGGTCTGCGGGAAAAGGCCTTGAACAGATAACATAACCCAAACACATTCCATTGTACTGATTTCACATACAGAACTTGGTACAAGGTTTCACAGCAGCTCCCTCCCAAACAGAAACGCGTGTCTGCGCCATGGCATGTGAAACGTTACAATGTATAAACTACATTGAATCAGTGAACATGACACTGATGTTATTCTAAGATACATGGGAGCAATTTATCCATTAATATCAGCTGTGGGAAATTCTGGCTATGTTAAATGAACCACTAAATTATGGTCCCATGTACAGCTATATGCAAGGAATTGGGGAAAATGTGTTTCTTTTTCAACTAATCATGATTTCTAATTATGACCAAATTGGGGAAGGATACTCTGGGATTAATTTTATCTGACTAGTTTGGATAAACCATGGGCAAATCTTTCACAGTTCCTGTCTATGATATCATTACACTACAGCTGGGTTTATGTATTATACTAAGCCTTAATATTGTTTGTTTAGTCTTGACTTAATGTAATAAGGGAACATAGCCATTGTTCGTTTATTTATTTACAAAATATATACCCCATTTTTTTAATGACCCATGTTGTAGTTTAGAAACCATGATCTCTGGCATAGGGTCAGCTTTTTGAAGCAAGCAAGAACAGGAAACAGGAATTGCTAGGAGTCTTGAAATGTACTTTAAGGCATTTAGGGTACTGTAACAGAACCCTGAAAGCCTGTCACAGCCCTCTCTACTCCAACTTATACCTAGCACAATCAAGACAGGATGGTTTTGAGTTTCTTCTTCATGGTTTTTATTTTCCTAGGATGCAAAAAACTATTCTGAAACAGTTTGACATTCTTTTTCCACATCTCTGAGGCCACCCAACATCTCATCACACTTAACAAGGCCACCACGTCTTGTCCAACGGAACATGGCTTAGTGTGATGTGTGGACACAGTCTGTGACTAGTTGAAAGACAGACTAGATGCCTGTGATCTTATCTCAGCTGCCCAGGAGAACTGGGAAAGAAAGCAGACTTTTGCTAGCTGTGATTTAGCATTACAGCAGAGTGAACTGCTTATATCCTAAACCAATGGTGTTTAGTCATTTCTACTTTCTTTCTTTGGTCTTTTAGTATCAAGAGCACAATAGGATCAATAGGTTTGAGAAATCTGAACCTGGCCTCTTATGAATCTGTGCATTAGCCTTATTCACAAGCACTAATATAATTACAGCCGAGACAGATGCCATCCTTCGTTTCTCTTATTTGCCACCATTCTCCCTATTCATTGATATCAAATTTTGTTTATGCATCGTTGTCTGCCACTGGGGTTTGCATTGCTCGGCCAAAAATTGGTTGAGTTTAGATGATGCCATCTGCTGAATATTCTTCAAGATTAAGCTTAAAATGTTTTTGGCCTTCCTTCCTTCCTTCCTTCCTTTTCAAATATAAGAAAGTTAAAATTTGCAGAATCTGGGAATTTTCAAGTTTGGCAACGATTAGAGATTCATGTTAGCACCCCCCCCCCCCCAAAAAAAACAGTTTGTGCATGGTGTCTGTAAAGACATGCTTAAGACATATCTATCCATCTAGTAAGCATCTAGAGATTTACCAGCTTTAAATTGAAAAAAATGCATAGCAATTGCTCAGGAATAGAATTTTGATGATCAGATGCAAACTCAGATTTAGAATGAAGGACTTGTGCCCCCAATTATTTGACCACCTGGTGCTTCAAATGGCTGTTTGGGGAACTGGCACAAATCCACTGCAAAGATGTACGTTCGGGTACCGAAGAAACATGGAAAATTAAGTCCTTATCCCAAGTCACACTATTTTATCTACCTTGCTTATCCATTTGATTGCTTGTATTTTCCAGAATTTTACTCATCCACCACTTTTTAACTGAAGATTGAACCCAAAACTGTCTTCAGGCAGAGCATGTGATATATCCTGGAGCCCTTGTTTTCGTTGAGGATATCCCATTAACCATTTCTTCTCAAAAGAGAGCACATGTCTTGCTTATCTCTTGCCTTTGTATTATTCTATCCACTTATCCAGGCTATTTGCCCTATTGTAACGGTTGCCTCGTTACCCAATAAGGCACGGACTCACTTAGACGGGCTAAGGATTTCCGTTTATTGAATACAGAGTGCATACGCGCCAAAAGCCGGGAATGCGGGCGTGGCAGCGGGGTACCCCGTTTATACCCGTGTGGCGGACCTTGTCTCCCTCCACCCCCTATTGTCCCACGAGTTGGATCCGGATCCCTGATGGGCGATCTGGAAGCGATACCGGTCTGCTGATGGGTGATTAGGGTGATCACCGCTGGTTTCTTCTGTCTCTTCTTCCTTATCCGTTGCAGGTGTGTGCCCCGGGGTAATGTGTGGAAGTTCCGCCGATCTGTTTGATGTCCCTTCTGGTTCTGGCAAAGGTGTGCCTCCTTTGTCCCTTGATTGCTTTTGGTGGTTGAGTGCTTAAAGGATTAGGGCTATCCCTTCCTCCTTCCTGAAAGGCATGTTCCCCGTTGTGATGCATGGATGCCTTGCAATGGGGAACATGACATACTGCCCCCCCAAAAAACTCTAGGGTGCCGGTTTGTCAGGGTATGCTTCGTGGAAGCATTTGACAAGCCGCTGTGCTGATACCTCTCTCACTTGCACCCACTCCGGGTGGGGGAAATGCTTCCAATGGACGAGGTACTGTAAGGTGCCCCTTAGTCTTCTGGAGTCTAGTACCTCTTTAATTTCGAAATGTTGTTGTCCATCTATCATGATGGGTGGGGGCGGGGGGGGGATTCGTTGTGCCACTTTGAAGAGGTGACCGGTTTCAGTAGGGCACAGTGGAACACTGGGTGTATGCGTCTTAAGTTGTGTGGTAGGTCCAATTTAAAAGTCACTGGGTTGATGATTTCCGTGATTGGGAACGGGCCAATGAATTTGGGTGCCAGTTTCTTCGAGGGCTGTGGAGACTTGATGAACTTGGTGGAGAGGCAGACCCTGTCTCCCACCTTGAAGTTTGGCTGCGCTGCCCTGTGGTTGTCCGCGAACTTTTTGTATGTTGCTTGGGCATCTGAGAGAGCCAGCTGGATGACGGGCCAAACCGTGGCCAGTTGCGCCACCCAGTCATCTGGGGAACAGGGCGGGGAGTCTGGCTGGGGCAGTTCCGGGATTGGAACAAAGTCTCTACCATATACGACCTTGAAGGGGGTGTGACCCGTGCTCTGGTGCACTGCGTTGTTGTAGGCCACCTCGGCAAAGGGTAGTAGGTCTACCCAGTCATCCTGTTGATAATTTATAAATGAGCATAAGAATTGCTCCAGGGTGGAGTTAAGAATCTCCGTAGAGCCATCTGTGTGGGGGTGCCAAGCCGTGGACAGTGCTTGCTTGGTTCCAATTAATTTTAAAAATGCTTTCCAGAATTTGGAAGTGAATTGTGTGCTCCTATCCATCACCAAATGGGAGGGGGTGCTGTGCAATTTATAGATGTGGTTTAAAAAGAGGCGTGCCAGCTGTTGCGTGGAGGGAATGGAGGTGCAGGGTACAAAGTGCGCCTGTTTGGAGAAATAGTCTTTTACCACCCAGATAACCATTTTTCTCTGGCTGGGTGGCAAGTCCACAATAAAGTCCATCGATATTTCTTCCCAGGGGCGGGAGGGGCTCGCTACCGGCTGCAACAGTCCCTGGGGCTTCCCCACTTTTCGTTTGGCCATGGCGCATGTGGGGCAAGCAGCGACATATTCCTTTACATCCCGCCTAAGAGTGGGCCACCAGAATTGTCATCTGACTAGATGCAGTGTTTTTACGAACCCGAAGTGCCCAGCTGTTTTATCGTCGTGTGAGCGGCTCAAAACCTCCACTCGCAATTGCTCTGGCACGTACAAGTTGTTCTGTTTCCAAGCCAGTCCGTTTGTGAAAGATACATTGTGTTGGTTGGTTTGCAACCATGTATCTGTTTTGAGAGCTTGAGTGAACTGTTGTTGCAAGCTAGGTGAAATTGACATGCGTTTCCCTCCCCCTGCGGGTGGCTGCGCTGGAGTGTGCTGTGTCCCGGTTTGGCTGTGCGTGACGGCTTGGCAGCCCAGCTGTGTGTCGGTCCACACAGTGCCTACAATGTCGGATGCCTGACTGGCATCTTGGGGCCGCCTGGAGAGAGCGTCGGCTAGGAAATTCTTCCTCTCTGGTATGAATTTTAGTTTAAAGTCAAATCGGCTGAAGAACTGCGCCCAGCAAACCTGTTTGGGGCTGAGGCGTTTTGGAGTGCTGAGAGCCTCTAGGTTTTTGTGGTCCGTCCATACCTCGAAGGGGCAGGTGGCCCCTTCCAGGAGGTGCCTCCATGCCTCTAGGGCAGCTTTGATGGCGAATGCCTCCTTTTCCCACACGTGCCATCTCCGTTCCATCTCAGAGAACTTGTGGGAAAGGTACGCACATGGCTTCAGCTGATTGTCAGAATCCCGCTGAAGCAGGAGTGCCCCAATGGAAAAGTCGGAAGCGTCGACTTGTACAACGAAAGGCTTGGTGGGGTCGGGGTGTTGCAGCACTGGCTCTGCTGTAAAGAGGCCTTTGAGGTGCTCAAAAGCCCTTTGACAGTCAGCAGTCCAGTTCAGGAGCGCTCCCGGGGTCCGTGACTTTCGCGTGTCTCCCAAGCCCTTTGTACGGAGTAGGTTGGTTAGAGGCAGCACAATTTCTGCCAGTCCCTGGATGAAACCCCTGTAGAAATTCGTGAATCTGAGGAAACTTTGCAGTTGCCTCCTCGTGTGTGGGCGCTCCCATGCCAGGATGGCTTGGACCTTACTTGGGTCCATCTCGATGCCCCTCGCCGAGATTCTGTAACCCAGGTAGTCAATTTGTGATTTATGAAACTCGCACTTAGAGAGCTTGGCAAATAGCTCTGCTTTGCGGAGTTTCCTGAGCACTTGCTTAACTAAGCGTTCGTGCTCCTCTTCCGTTTCTGAGTATATTAGTACATCGTCTAAGTAGACGAGGACCCCCTTGAACAAGTGGTCATGCAAGACCTCGTTAATCAGCTGCATAAATACCCCTGGTGCCCCTGCCAGACCAAAAGGTAACACCTTATATTGAAACGAACCCAGGGGGCAATTAAACGCCGTCTTCCATTCGTCCCCCTCCCGTATCCGTATGTGGAAGTAAGCCTCCCGCAAGTCCAGTTTTGAAAATACTTTGCCCTTAGATAGGTGTGCCAGGATGTCCTTGATGATGGGTAAGGGGTATTTGTTTGAGATGGACACGGCATTCAAGCTGCAGTAGTCCGTACAAAGCCTCAATGTCCCGTCCTTTTTTTCCCTGAAAAGGACTGGGGCTCCGACTGGTGAGTTAGCAGGCTCAATGAAGCCGCGTGCCAGGTTTTTGTCTACGAATTGTCGCAATGCTGCCAGCTCCTTCTGGGTCATTGCATAAATTTTGGGCTTTGGTAAGGGTGTATTGGGAACCAGTTCTATTGTACAGTCCATTTTTCGGGGGGGGGGGGGGAGTTTGTCCGCCTGTTTTTCCCCGAACACATCTGCAAACTCTGTGTACCTTTCTGGCAATCCTGCCTGGGCTGCTTCTTCCAGATGTGTAATTGTGGATGCTGCCCTCCCCACCACAGCACGGGGGACCTGATCCCCTGTAGGCGCTTGATAGGAGCCATCTGGGAAGGTGATTGTCCTGGTCTGCCAATTGATGTGTGGGTTCCGTCGCACCAACCACGGGATACCCAGGATTATTAGTGGTTGGCCCACCGGTGCCACGATAAATTGCAGGCTTTCCCGGTGGCCGCTGAGCTGCAGCGCCACTTTGTCGGTGTATTGGGTGACCGCCCCCCCCCCCCCCCCGCTGCTGATCCGTCCAATTGAGTGAAAATGATATGGTGCTGAAGTGGATAGCAGCGGAGGTTTAAATCGGCCACCAGGTCCGGGTGCATCAAGCACCTGGAGCAGCCCGAGTCGATCAGGGCCCAAATTTTTACAGACTTCAGCTGTGATCTCAGTTCGACCTTGACATACAAGGTGGGGCAGTTTTCACTCACCCAGCTGTTGCTGCACCCTTCTTGATCCCGCACCTGCCTCCTGGCGCTTCTTAGGGCAGGTGGTTGGCGTTTCCCACTGGCTCGTCATCGTCGCTCGCTGACTCTTCGATGGGGTAGGGAAAAGATTGCCTTGCGACTTCTCCAGTAGTGGCTGGCACCTTTTTAGGCAGTGATGGTTGTTTGCCCAGTGGTTTCCACGGTCTGTTGTCATTGGCTTTGGTGTTCGGGCAGGATGAGGCTTTGTGCCCCTCCTTCCCGCAACGGAGGCACTGCCCCTTGGCGAATTGCCGTTCCCTCTCCTCCCACCAGGATTGGGGTGCTGGTCTCACCAGTCCGGCCGTGGTTCGGGGTCCCCTTGTCGTTTGCAGGGCTGTTCGCTTTACTTGTAAAAAAGTTTCTTGGGCATTTTCTGCCTTTCCGGCCAGCCGTATCCACTCAATGAGAGTGGTAGGGTCGTCCCTGCCTAATGCCCACCTCAAGACGTTCAGGTCCAGACCTTCCTTAAAGCGCTCGATCAGGGTCGATTGTGACCAGTCCTCCACCTTTCCAACCAGGGCTTGGAATTCCATGGCATAGTCTGCCACAGAACGTTGCCCCTGGCTGATTCCCCTTAATGCTCCTTTGCTCTGTCCTTTTCAAGGGGATCTCTGAAATGTAGGTTGAGCGCCCATATGAAATCGTCAACGTGATCTAGTTCTGGGGCACCTGCTTGGCACATCTGGACGTACCAATCAGCTGTCCTTCCCCATAGTTTGTTTGCTATTGCGTTGATCTTGCCTTTTTCGGATCTGAAACATTGTCCATATTCCTCTATGTAATTTTTTGTGTTGGTGATGAAAAAGGACAGCTTGGTCAGGTCTCCATTGAACTTGACCCCAAGGTCTTTGACTCCTGCTCCCGGTGGGTTCCACCTCACCTCTGGGCATGTGGGCACTTCCCGGGCTGTCGGGGTTCTCCATCCTCTCTGTGGGGATTCCCTCAGCCGGGTTCCTGGTGGCGTTGCTCCCGTCTCATGCCTGCTCCAACCTCGACCCAGATGTCGCATTTCTGGGATGGGGGGGGGAGACGGCCTCCGTCTCGGTTCGGCACAGAGACCTCTGCCTGGTTCCGCGTCTTCTTCTTGCCACCTCCGTCCCCACCCCCAATGTCCCGTCTCGGAGGTTGGGGGGGTGATGCGCCTCTGGAGCCTGGTTCTGGGTCACCTCTCCCTCGGGTTTCCCACCCGATCGCCAACCTCAGGAGCAGCTGCTCTATCGACTCCAGCTTGGATTCTACCGTGCTGAGCCGCTCATCAGCTGGGGAGCCGTCCGCGGGCCATCCGCTCCACCGTCTTCCCTCCACTCCTGGGGTTGTTGTGCAGCACTGTTCCTTCGCCTCTTCTGACACCCTGAACGGTCTGGGCAGGGATCCCGCCATCTCGTCCACGGTGACCCACTCGCCTTGCGACTCTCTCATGGCTTCGAAAGTCCCGTTCCTCCTCCTGGTCTCCTCCTCCGAGCTTGATCCCGAACCTCCTCAGACTTCATTGTGTCGGGGTGCATAGGTCCTTCCGATCGCTTGTTCCGTGGAGCCAGGTGACCTGTCGCCGGCCCTTGGGTTGCCGCCACTCTGTCGATAGATTCTGTCCATCGCCAACTCAGGTCCCTCACAGATCAGATCTGGATTGGCGCTGGCAGAAAATTTTTTTTTCGGGATTCCCGGCTTTATGTAACGGTTGCCTCGTTACCCAATAAGGCACGGACTCACTTAGACAGGCTAAGGATTTCCGTTTATTGAATACAGAGTGCATATGCGCCAAAAGCCAGGAATGCGGGCATGGCAGCGGGGTACCCCGTTTATACCCGTGTGGCGGACCTTGTCTCCCTCCACCCCCTATTGTCCCACGAGTTGGATCCAGATCCCTGATGGGCGATCTGGAAGCGATACCGGTCTGCTGATGGGTGATTAGGGTGATCACCGCTGGTTTCTTCTGTCTCTTCTTCCTTATCCGTTGCAGGTGCGTGCCCCGGGGTAATGTGTGGAAGTTCCGCCGATCTGTTTGATGGCTCTTCTGGTTCTGGCAAAGGTGTGCCTCCTTTGTCCCTTGATTGCTTTTGGTGGTTGAGTGCTTAAAGGATTAGGGCTATCCCTTCCTCCTTCCTGAAAGGCATGTTCCCCGTTGTGATGCATGGATGCCTTGCAACGGGGAACATGACACCTATCCAAAGACATTTTGGTGCTGGAAATGGGAAATCCATGTGGTCTGTCCTTCCTTCTTCATGCCCAATTTTACATATTCTAAAACCTACATTTGGAAGTGAGTATTTTTACTTTAGGCTGGTCCTGCTCCATAGGCAGTGGAAAATAGAGATTGACAAAGGAAGTAGGGAAACTACTGGTGTGAATTTCTAACTGTACTGAGCTTTATCAGGCATATGAACAAAGGTGGGGAGAGGATAATAGCTGAAAAAGGGAAAGCTTGGAAACTGAAGGATCTTACAGTTCAAGCAGAACCAATACATTGCTATAGTCTGTGCAACTATGTATCAACTGCCTGATGCCTCCTGTTATATAGAGTGGGATCAACACACTAAAGTGGAGAGAATCAGGATTAACTGGTGCTCCAGGATTAAGCTGCCAGTTGGAAGCTAAATGGATAGCACTCCAGGAGGGTTTTGTAAACATGGGTAAAGGGAGGATGAGGGTCGAGTTCTAAGCTCTTCCTGACTTGCAAGCAAACATCTCAATTCATGTTGCGTGTGCAGTAAGAAGGTTTTCTGTGTGAGAATCAGAATTGTGCAAGAGACAGGGTTCCTGATGATACATGTAGCAAAGGTACAAGTCACTCTAAGCCATGGTTTTAGCCATGGTTTGTTGAACAAACCATATTATGGCTTAATTCTGGTAGCATGTTCAAATGACATGCTAACCAATGGCTGAGCTCCTATAATGCACTGAACCTTGGTCTATCCAACTCCATTTTTGTCTACTTCATGTAGTGTGCAAACCTATCCATACAGTCTCTTGTCAGGAGTTCGTAGGTTGTAAAATGGGACAATGTCCTAATCATAGTTCTCCTTTTATATACATTTCCTGAGATCTGTTTCAATCTGCCTATGGGTTGATTGAAAGATACCTCAGGACTAAATCTACCAGTTCTGTTGAAATGCAGGTTAAGTGTATTTGCAACAGCTGATTTAATTATATAGGTAAACTCCACCTTTGGATGGATACTAATCACATTTGCACAGTGAACATTAATACCAACAGAACATTTCTGTCCTCCTGTTATGTGAATCGGCTCCCAGAATTCACCAGCCAGTTTGTCCATTCCTTAGAATTCTGGAAGTTGAAATCTATTCATTTGGAGGGGACCCAGGTTGGGGATGATGCTGTCTAGCAGGCCAAAGAGAACTGGAATAAGACTGAGTTTCTACAACTTTTCTGCTTGAATTTCCTTTTCTTTCTTTCTTTTTGTATTATGGGATTTTTGAGCTTGAAAGTACTGTGTACTTCACAGGGGTGGTACATGACATTTGTTAACCCTTTGGTTTATCAGTGTTGACTTTTTCAGTTCTGAAGAATTTCTACTTCAAAATACTTGCGGATAGACTGCTCTTCCACTTTTATAAGATAGATCTTTGCCAGATGAGAAACAGCCCCACCACACAAAGAATCTGAGTGATGACCAACAGTACATAGTCTTAGATACATGTAGCAGTGTCTTTGACCATTTTGGACAAGAAACTCCACACGTAAAATGTTAATGCCTTTCGAGACACTTTAAAGTATCCTGGGAGATACCACTAAGTCATCTGACTTTGGAAAATAGTGGCTGCTAAGCCATAGTATGGTTTGTTTTTTCTTGGCTAAGGGTGAACCTACCCATTGTTCTGTAACCTTACCCGTGAATTAAGCCACTATGGCTTGTTCAATGAATAAGGAAACTAGAAAATGTGGCTTAGCATGATGTGCAAAGCTATCTATTCTTAATCTGCCTCTGTTTGTGATTGAGGCAATATACAAGTTTAGATGCAGGTCAATTCATACAATTCCTGTTCCCTCCCTCCCTCGCTCCCTACCTTTCTTTCTTTCTTTCTTTCTTTCTTTCTTTCTTTCTTTCTTTCCTTCCTTCCTTCCTTCCTTCCTTCCTTCCTTCCTTCCTTCCTTCCTTCCTTCCTTCCTTCCTTCCTTCCTTCCTTCCTTCCTTTCTTTCTTTCTTTCTTTCTTTCTTTCTTTCTTTCTTTCTTTCTTTCTTTCTTTCTTTCTTTCCCCATCCCCTCATGTGTCTCTTCCTGGGGTATTCTACATATATACTATATAGTTTCTTCAATATATCCACCAAGCCATGGTTTCTGAACGGCATCTCAAAACTTCCAAGCTGATAAGTCAGGCCAGCAGGCTGAATTGCAGATTCCACATGTGAATGTGGATGAGTCAGTGACCTGTTCACATGTGCATGATGCTATTCGAGGTGGGGAAAGAAAAGACTGCATATACATGGGCTATAGATATCAAGGCATTCACAATCAAGCTGGTTTCTTGTTATAACAAAAGAATATTACAACATTACTTTAGGCTGCCAACCTGAACCCACTTAGCTGGGAATAAGTCTTGCTGAGATTGCTTTCTGAGCAGACACAGCAGGATTGCGCTGTGAATTTTGCAAGTTACTATGTTTTGCATACACTTTTGTGCCCCCCCCTTCCAAATCCAAATTTAAAGACCTGAGAATATTTTGTTGTTGTTGTTGTTGTTAAATCTATTTGGTATCTGGAGGGGGTGGAGAAGAAGGGATTTTTAGACAATAAACATGTATGACTAAGAGAGAATAGATTTACTTTAACCTTTGTAATATTATGCAATATTTAAATTTATGTTGATTTCCTCCATTTTACATGTAGTAATTAATTTTGTCTTACTGACAGATGATTCTCAATGACTGATTTTCAAGAGAAAATCCAGACAGGTATTTTTTAAACATTTTGCTTTCATTCAAGATGGCTTGTATTTGTGGGGGTTTTGTTTTCATTACGGGGAAGAGGGCAACTATTCAGGTGGCACGGCAAATTCTCATTACCGTTAATAAATCCCTGATAGTTAATCGTGTGAAACTCTGCCAAGGGGAGGTGGGAGATGCAAGGAAAATGCCATGCTGCTTTGAACAAAGCACTTGCTCCAAGATGTACCTGGATCTGGGTATTAGAAAATGCATGAATCTGTGTTTGGTCACACTCCTTATGAATATTGGGAGAGCATTATTTGGACAGACCAGGAATCTGAATTAATCTTTTCCTGGGTTTTATTACTGGAGAAACCCTAAAATAAAGCAGCTACCAATGCTGATGGCATAGCCTTTCTTGATTGGCATTTCAGATGTGGCATGTGTAAATGCTCTGCCACTTTACAAACTCTTTATGCCAGGCTAGCATTCCGCATGCGGAGAAACGTGGGCTTTGTTTTGCATAGAGGAGATGACCAGGGAAGAAGGGCCTTGTATCCTCTCCTAAAATCAGCAAGGAAAGGAATAGCATCTCTTCCAACCTGTTATCTTAAGCCATACTCTCTGGGACAAGCTATATTGCAGGAAAGTTGTGAAAATGAAATCTGTCTTTATGTAGGATTGCTATGAGTTTTCTTTCATGCCTTTTGCTCCTGGGCACTCTAGTTCATATTTAGCTTTTTCCAATCACTCTCCCTCCCTCCCCTTGCCCCCATATGTCTTTTTCTCCCCTTAACTGAAACAGACAGCTTTGGTCATATTCCTGCTTGGCAGTTGTGTGTCTTATTAGCTTCTACACTCTGGGCTTGTTTCATGTGTGAAGTGCGAACAGCCAGAGCTGGAAGCAAGACCATGGCATTAGTTCCTTCCCAGGTTGCAGAATGAGTTCCCCTTTTGATCTTTCTTGTAGGAAAGGTGCTGAGGAAATTTTCCACTTTACCTCTGCTGGGATCCTGTTCAATCTTGATTTTATACTGCAGAGATGGAGCAGTCAGATTTTGGATTAGAGAGCCAAGATATGGATAAACCTTTTTGCTCTGCGTTAGTCTACTTCATCCTTTCTCAACCTTTCAACCTTGGAGGAACCCGTGAAATATTTTTCAGGCCTTGGGGAACCCTTGTACATTCAGCCTGAAAGATAGGCCAGAAGTTACAAAATTACTATATTTCTTACATGGGTAGACCTGCATTTATTTATTTATTTTCTATCCCACCTTTATTATTTTTATAAATAACTCAAGACAGTGAACATACCTAATACTCCTTCCTCCTCCTATTTTCCCCACAACAACAACCCTGTGAGGTAAGTTGGGCTGAGAGAGTGTGACTGGCCCAAGGTCGCCCAGCCGGCTTTCATGCCTAAGGCGGGACTAGAACTCTCCTACCACGCCTGATTGGCTCTTGCGCTGAGAGAGAGTGACTGGCCCAAAGTCACCCAGCCGGCTTTCATGCCTAAGGTGGGACTAGAACTCTCAGTCTCCTGATAAAAATAAAGAATGAAACTTACCTCTTTAATGTGCAGTTGCCCAAATTTGAAATAATTTTAAAAATAAATTGTGATCTCCCAGGGAACTCCTAATGACCTCTCACAGAACCCTGGTTGAGAAACCCTGGTCACTTGTTCCTGTTTGTCTACAAACTGCGGGATCATCTATTAATGATAAAGGTCAATGAACTGGGGGTGCGGGTAGCTCAATAAAAGAGCTTACCTTTCTGTGTGGCTAGAGAAAATTACAAAATTTAAGGAAATAACCTTGGAATTAATCTTTTAATTCAGTTATTTATTATTCATCAGTGTGAAACATTGCATTGGTGCTGACATTTCATATTTTTATTTAGACTGGGATCAGAATATACAAGCACATCTTAACTTTCCAATGCTGGCACTCGGGCTTCTATACAGACTCTCTCTGAAAATCCCACCTACTGATCTAGGGACAAATATTTTTAGTACTTTACTGTTTTCCCCATGGTGACTAAATGGATAGTGCACTTGAGTATATCCTTGAGTCCTTGATAGATCTGAAGCATCATTTAGTCTTAATGCCACATGTTATACTAAAGTGTAATCTGTTATTGTGTGTATGTATGCAGGAAGGGACAAAATGCAGTTTTGATCGGCCTTCCTGATCTTGGTCAAAGACTTTTCTTTTCTTTTTCCTCTCGTCTCCCCTCCCTCCGCTTTTCTAACTTGCACTTCCTCAAAAATAATGTTCCTCTTTGAAAGAGGGTTCTGTTTTCATATTTTATTCTCTTTCCTTCCCATACTTTTTTGAAGTATGGGTAGCCAAGGAAATTTGAGACCTCTGGAAAGATGACCATGCAGTGAAAGACACTCGTTGACCACTTGGAACTAAGCTGATGCAAGAACCACACACTCCACCCCAGAGATTTTCATGAAAATCCTGTTTTCCTTTGCAAGACATTTTGGAAACAAATCCCTTTTCAGCAGACTGAATGCGGACTGATAGGGGGGAAAAATGGAGGAGAATATTTCTACATGGCACAAGTTTATTTAAGGAAATGAGGGGGTGATTGCTTTAATATTGTGCTTAAAGAAAGTACTACCTCAAAATATTCTCTGAGAAGTCTTATCTGAAAGATGCAATGGCACTGATGATTTAAAAATAATATTGAGATTTGGAGCAGTAGGAAAGATACGCATAGCTTTTTATTCTGAAAGGAGTAAAGTACTACTTTTGATGAGCTTAATGTTCTGGAACAAATTTCAGGACAATGTCTAATAAATTTTGCTCTAGTTTCCTTTCTATATTTTAACAGAAAATACTACTAAAAGTGCAAAATAGCCAGCTAATGCATTTTGCACTTTTTTAAAAAGTAGTATATGAAGAAGAAAGAAAAAAAGAAACTCACAAAAGCATATATTCTTGTGAATGAAATAAAACTCACCTAATACAAATATTCATGTCATGCTTTACCATTAAATTAACACTTAAATCAATTTATTTAACAATAGAACAAAATGGGACATTAAGTATATTAAATAGTATATGAAGTCCAATAATATCACAGTGATCCAAATATACACCCCAACCACAGATGCTGAAGAAGCTGAAGTAGAGCAGTTCTATGAGGATCTGCAGCACCTACTGGACAACACGCCTAAAAGAGATGTTATTTTCATCACAGGAGACTGGAATGCTAAGGTGGGCAGTCAAATGACACCTCGAATTACAGGTAAGTATGGCCTGGGAGAACAAAACGAAGCAGGACACAGGCTGATAGAATTTTGCCAAGACAATTCACTCTGCATAACAAACACTCTCTTCCAACAACCTAAGAGACGGCTTTATACATGGACTTCACCAGATGGACAACACCGAAATCAGATTGACTACATCCGTTGCAGCCAAAGGTGGCGGACATCTGTACAGTCGGTAAAAACAAGGCCTGGAGCTGACTGTAGTTCAGATCACGAACTTCTTATTGTACAATTTAGGATCAGACTAAAGAGATTAGGGAAGACCCACAGATCAGCTAGATATGAGCTCACTAATATTCCTAAGCGACTGGACTTAGTAGATAGGGTCCCAGAAGAACTATGGACAGAAGTTCGCAACATTGTTCAGGAGGCAACAAAATACATCCCAAAGAAAGAGAAAACCAAGAAGGGAAAATGGCTGTCTGCTGAGACACTAGAAGTAGCCCAGGAAAGAAGGAAAGCAAAAGGCAATGGTGATAGGGGGAGATATGCCCAATTAAATGCAAAATTCCAGAGGTTAGCCAGAAGAGATAAGGAATTATTTTTAAACAAGCAATGCGCAGAAGTGGAAGAAGACAATAGAATAGGAAGGACAAGAGACCTCTTCCAGAAAATTAGAAACTTCGGAGGTAAATTCCAGGCAAAAATGGGCATGATCAAAAACAAAGATGGCAAGGACCAAACTGAAGAAGAAGAGATCAAGGAAAGGTGGCAAGAATATACAGAAGACCTGTATAGGAAGGATAACAATATCGGGGATAGCTTTGACAGTGTGGTCAGTGAGCTAGAGCCAGACATCCTGAAGAGTGAGGTTGAATTAGCATTGCTAATAACAAGGCAGCAGGAGATGACGGCATCCCAGCTGAACTGTTCAAAATCTTGCAAGATGATGCTGTCAAGGTAATGCATGCTATATGCCAGCAAATTTGGAAAACACAAGAATGGCCATCAGACTGGAAAAAATCAACTTATATCCCCATACCAAAAAAGGGAAACACTAAAGAATGTTCAAACTATCGAACAGTGGCACTCATTTCACATGCCAGTAAGGTAATGCTCAAGATCCTGCAAGGTAGACTTCAGCAATTCATGGAGCGAGAATTGCCAGAGGTACAAGCTGGGTTTAGAAAAGGCAGAGGAACTAGGGACCAAATTGCCAATATCCGATGGATAATGGAAAAAGCCAGGGAGTTTCAGAAAAACATCTATTTCTGTTTTATTGACTATTCTAAAGCCTTTGACTGTGTGGACCATAACAAATTGTGGCAAGTTCTTAGTGGTATGGGGATACCAAGTCATCTTGTCTGCCTCCTGAAGAATCTGTATAACGACCAAGTAGCAACAGTAAGAACAGACCACGGAACAACGGACTGGTTTAAGATTGGGAAAGCAGTACGGCAGGGCTGTATACTCTCACCCTACCTATTCAACTTGTACGCAGAACACATCATGCGACATGCTGGGCTTGAGGAATCCAAGGCTGGAGTTAAAATCGCTGGAAGAAACATTAACAATCTCAGATATGCAGATGATACCACTTTGATGGCTGAAAGCGAAGAGGAACTGAGGAGCCTTATGATGAAGGTGAAAGAAGAAAGTGCAAAAGCTGGCTTGCAGCTAAACCTCAAAAAAACCAAGATTATGGCAACCAGCTTGATTGGTAACTGGCAAATAGAGGGAGAAAATGTAGAAGCAGTGAAAGACTTTGTATTTCTAGGAGCGAAGATTACTGCAGATGCTGACTGCAGTCAGGAAATCAGAAGACGCTTAATCCTTGGGAGAAGAGCAATGACCAATCTCGATAAAATAGTTAAGAGCAGAGACATCACACTGACAACAAAGGTCCGCATAGTTAAAGCAATGGTGTTCCCCGTAGTAACATATGGCTGCGAGAGCTGGACCATAAGGAAGGCTGAGAGAAGGAAGATAGATGCTTTTGAACTGTGGTGTTGGAGGAAAATTCTGAGAGTGCCTTGGACTACAAGAAGATCAAACCAGTCCATCCTCCAGGAAATAGAGCCAGACTGCTCACTTGAGGGAATGGTATTAAAGGCAAAACTGAAATACTTTGGCCACATAATGAGAAGACAGGACACCCTGGAGAAGATGTTGATGCTAGGGAGAGTGGAAGGCAAAAGGAAGAGGGGCCGACCAAGGCCAAAGTGGATGGATGATATTCTAGAGGTGACGGACTCGTCCCTGGGGGATCTGGGGGTGTTGACGACCGACAGGAAGCTCTGGCATGGGCTGGTCCATGAAGTCACGAAGAGTCGGAAGCAACTAAATGAATAAACAACAACAACATGAAGTCCAAATTTTTAAGCAGTCCTTCAAACAGGACTTCTGATGATAAAATACTTGTTCAAATATAGAAACAGAGATGAGTTGTTAGGACCATTTTCTAATTGATGGCTAATGGGTATCCTTCCAGCCCTATAGTATTTGTTATTTTGTAATTATAAAAGCATCTGCACAATATTAATTACCGTTGTCCTCTTGTTAGTTTCCAACCCATTGGAGTATAGTTCAAAAGAATGTAAGCATCTACAAAAACCAGTAAGTCTTTCAGAACAAAATTAATATGTAAAATCACATCTGTCCAAAATGGAGCTATATTTTACATCCATAAAACCAATGTAATATACTCAGACTGCCCTAACAGTTAAGATATAGTGGATAAGTATTAAGTAATTCTAATATGCACTTTGTCTTAAGGATATTAAAAAATGCTTTATTGCATTCTTTGCCATAATTTCAGCAATCAGCAATAGCAAAACTATCCACTGAAGATTACATAGTAATCTGTAGGTAGATCCTGGCCTGCCTTCTGTACTATAGACTCTAGGCCAGGACTGGGGAACCCTTTACCCCCAAAACACTGGTGAGAAACAACTCCCAGCATTTCTTACCACTGGTCAGGATAAGTGGAACATCTAGGAATGATGGTTTAGCAACAACTGAGATTCTCCACCTTCTGATTTAAATCTTCAACAGTAATCACACTTCTGAAGAGTGAGAAGTCATGATGAACTTTGATCTGAAAGGTTTATAGTTAAAAATGTATTTGAACACAAGACTAACTTCTCTGTCAGTGTTACTGAATATGTCATAATTGGGTTCACCCATCTCACTAAGCAATTAACATGGTTTGCAAACCACAATAGCTGGTTTTGCATACCATATTAAGCCAAAATTGAACCTGTTTTATGACCTCAGTTGTTAAAATGGTAAGAAATGCAGAAAGGATAGGTAGTGACTTAATTGTGAGGATTTTTCAGGAAGCCAATGAGCTTTGCTTTGCTAAGCTTTATAAAATTGTATTGTGCATCTATCCATGGATGCCTATGAATTGATGTATGTGTATCCATATTTACCTTATTGTGGAAGGTAAACGTCAAACAGATTTGGAGTCTCATGCTCAGTTGAATTTCATAAGAATTTTAATGGAAATCCAAAAGATTTTCATACATCTATAGATTTAGCTATCATTATGAGGATTTTTGAAAAAGATAATTGTAACACTCTATGTCATGGCATTATATACTTCTTTTTCTTTCAAACTTCCTCCATAGCCTCTATAATTTTATGAAAAGCTGGATATGATCTCTTTAGAAAAAGTTCTTGCTTTCTAAAATCTCCATTTACGTTTTAGTGTGTAATCAGTATTTCTTTGTTTCGAGCAACTACTGTACTTCTGATTAACTTTACACATAGTGTCAGTTCTGGTGCCTTTCCCTATGGTATCTGTGTCAAGAAATTCCATCTAAATTCCTTAACTGTCTGTTTCTTCTTAACATCAGTTCATACCCACTTGTTGATAGGACACTTAAGATGCCATTAGCTGATTCAGGTTTCCCATGAGCATTTGTGGGAAAATGTGGGCTTTTGTGGTCCCTATATAAAATTTGCTCAACTTTTGCAAGATGAAATAACAAAATTGATGATTCCCAATGCATTTTGGTATTCTAAGATGCAGCTTGCAAACAATCCAGACTTTCTCTTCTGAAAGCCTAAAACATACTCATACCATACCCGTAATGATATCACTTGTTGTACTATTGTTAGAATTTTTGCCTAAACTCATATCTGCCTTATGTTCATCCCACTGATTTCAGACTGCCCCTACAGTATGTGTCTGTAACAGCATTCATAATGGTAACTTCTGAATTTGTTTTTCCCATTTGCTTTTGAAATTTCAGATTTGCATCATATAACTTCACTTCGTCTGTGGGTGTGTTCAGTGTGGAGGTTTCTCCAAGTCTTCTTACTGCCTAGTTTCAGTCGTAAAGTCATATCATGGTCCTTCAAATTTCTCTGTCCCAATGGGCTAGGAGTCATTGACTTTTAACTACTGTCATGGCTGCATATCAGCCGCTCTATCAGTTCTTCATAGCATCAAGTCTACTGGACATCAGAACCCTCTAGGAACTACCAGAGAGTTGTATCCATCATATATTTCTCATTTTTTATCTATTTAAGAAAAAAATGAAGATAGATAGATAGATGGGTGGATGTATAGATGGATAATATGGAAAACAGGGAGAGAGAGATAGAGAAAGAGAGGGAGAATCAAATCCTTTACAGATCAGTGCAATTTTCATGTTGCCCTGAACAAGGGGGTAGATAGCGGGTAGATGTTTCAGGTGGTAATGATATGCAGAGGGCTATTAATCATGCTCACAGCATCCGTCTTCTTCTTCTTTTTTAGCATGTGTGGGTTGCTCTTTTTCCCCCAAAAAATATTCTATTAGTTTTTGTTACGTATGATCTCCTTTTTGTGAATCCATGCTGAATATCTTTAATTAAATCATAACTTTCCATGTTTTGTCCTTGATTAGTGTTTCCAATATCTTTCCCACTGCTGAAGTTGAGCTTACTGGTGTTTAATTTCCTTGATCCCTCAAGCTGTTATTGAGCTGTTATTAAGCGTAAGTGTTACATTAGTTGCCCCTTCCATTGCAACTTGCTTTTACCTTTACTCTTTTAGAACCCACTGCCCTACTCCTCCAGAATATGTATACACACTCATACATGCAAACACAAACCTGAATTTAGATTACGTCTGAAAAACTTAATCTTAAGTCTCTGAAGGAGCACTCAAAAGGGAAGGAAATATCACTGGTTGCATCAGCTGAAAGGGCTCACAAGACATCTGTAACAAAATTCCTTCCATTCCTTTCTGTTCTGGGTACTCTGTGGATGCTAAATCTGTACTTTCCTGATATAAAGATTGAGTTTAGTGCTGGTCCGTGTAGCTTGTTAAAAGCAGTGAAAATTATTGCTAAATGCTATGAGTAGATTAAGGGATGCATAGGTAGATATCAGCAAACAGAGGTATTGCCATCCTCTGCCCAGTTAAAGTGAAGAGTTTGGACTGTTGATTGACAGATCTACAGACTTCAGAAGAACTAAACAGGCTTAATTCCAAGATCTTCAGATTAATCACCAGTTGGTCTTTGGGTTAGGTACTAAGATGCTTGCACATTACTGTGAAATTAATTGATATGGTGATTTTAAGAAACATATGTATAGTCACATAGTCTGGCCTTTAACTCAACATGTTGTACAAAAAAGAAAAACGCAGGGTACACATTTGAAACTGAGGCAGCATTCAACTCTTTGGAACCCTTGCAGTCTTGAACACCTCCTAGTTTCAGCCACTTTAAGAGACAGAATATTTTCTCCCGTATTCTGCTCAAAGTTAGGTGCTGCCTACTGCTGTAATGACATTTTATATCTTCTATTCCATAAAGTAGCACAGGGAGCCACAGGTGTTCATTGGAATTATTCACACATTTGCTGAATTGGCCATTCTGTCATTAAATGAACTTAAAACTAAAAAGCCTTTGGCTGGGGAAGGTGACCAATAGAGAGAGACTTTGGATTATCTGATATCCCATAACTTAATCATATGGCTCTTAAGAGTGGGGCATGAACAGCTGTGTCTCACTAATATGCCTGTGCTATGTGTAAAGCGATAGGCTTTAATTCTAAACTTATTTTCAGCAGGAAGAAAGACATTTCCAGAAGGAACATAAAGATCTGGCATTAACCATTTTTGTTCCTTGAGGCAAAATTATTCATCACCTGATATTTATTAAGATGGCTGCCCTATTTACTCTATTAATACATGAGATCTGCAGAATTCTTTTCAGATTTAGATTGAAAAGTTTGGAGATATAACAGTTTCCCCCTTCATAGATACCACATCTATCTCTTCATCTATACCTAGACAGATGATGCAGTATTCGTGTTCTTTTTAACAAAAAAAAATGTACTATCTCCAATAATATCAGCAAAATGACATAATTGTCCCTTTTCCCTTCCTGTTTCTTAATGCTCTGTGCATTTAATATGTGCATTCCAAATCTGTTCCCCCTATTAACTGTTAGTTGGTGCTGTTTTCATTGCTTATTACTCAAGAATGTGTGCTTTAATAATATTAAAAACTAAGACAAAGAAACTGTAGATTAGAGACTTTATTTTCAGGGTAAAATGATACGGATAAGTGAGCGTCAACTGACCAGAAATTATTTGCTTCTGTCTGTTAGACACGTAATGGAGTCATTTAACTAGTCAAATTAGGAGCTGTAGAAATGCACTATGCTTCATTACTGAGTTCGAATGGGCACCATTTTACATTTACGTCAAAAATTATCTCATAGCAAATTAATGTTTTCATTGTGCTGAAACACCAAAGCAATGCAGTATTAGCACCACCTAGAGGCCATTTCTAAAATAATTCAATAAAGCTGTGCAAACGTATTTGCATGTAGAAGAAGAAAACAAAGATGAATGCATTAGCTTTAGGAGGTTCCATGCCTTGGACCCCTTTTTCTTAAATCACGATAATGCAGTTGGTATGGGGCTGCCATTGTAATGGATTTGGGAAACACGGCTAGTGTAAACTGGAGGCAAAACTATTGTCTGATGTCTGTTTTACTAGCACCAAGCTTGGATCCACTGGAATGGCTTCCAGTTGTAAGAGAATTTTTACCCAGCTTTCCTCCTACCTGCCCAGGGTTCTGAATGGGTCACACTCCAAAACCCGAACTTACCATGTTGTCCCAATACATGCACCACCCATGCTAAGCCCAACTAGGCAAAGTTGAAATTTGGAAATTTTATTCCAGAAAGGTCAATTTTGTTTGAATATTTACATGTGTTAAAACACAACAGCAGAATATTCCTGTAGGCACAGAGTTGACTCCAAATTTAATATATAGGCAAGATGAGTCACTGACATAAAAACCTGCTCATTCAGAAAGCCTATTATTATATCAGAGACTTATTTCAATCATATGGGATGTACAAAAAGCACCTTGTTTCTGTTTTGCTTTATTTTGGGGGAGAACATCATATGTTGGTGTCTCCTTCTGATGTGTGAAGTAAAGGGACACTATGAAACGGCATTGCTGAGAGTTGCACATGAGCTAAAGTGACCTGGGTATGATGTTTACTTAGAAATCCTTGATTTTTCTTGAATTAGAGGACATGGTAGATTCCTCTTTTATCAACCTCTTGACTTTGATCCAACTGTATTTCTTAAGCTACTTACATGTTAAGTATTATACTTATGCCTTTAATGCCTTATTCTAAACTAATTCAAAAGGAAGTGATGCTACTTAGGATAGCCTTAATCGTAGCCTTTATACCCCTGAATGCATATGAAATTTCTCCTTTGGTTAGTTTTTTTTTTGACCTATTCAACATGCTGATTCTTACTATGAAACACCATATTGTTTGCAGACAAGATAATTAAAAGAATGGTTCCTGCCACATGCAAATTAGGCAGTGAAGGCCTCATATAATGGCTATCTAAAGAGATTAGGTTGATGGATATTCAGAAAGGAAGATTCTTCCCAGAAAAGCCAACATTATTCCATCCCTGCTGTGTTTTATGCAGGCAGTAACGTCTCTATTATTTAATTAATATTGTAATAGTTTTTATCTTATAATTATGACCATAGCCATTTCATTTTAATTGCTGAATTCTGTATGTGCCTTCTTTTCATCATTATCATCATCACCACCACCACCACCATCACCACCATCAACAACAAACACCCATGTTTTAGCGAAAACATTCTTAGTGAGATCAAGACACTTCACAGATACAAGTACAGCTGGTGTCATAGTCTACACCTTCTCTATTTTACTGCAAAGTTTCATATTGAAGACTTGACTGACTAAGGCCATAATGAGTGGTGGAGGTCAATATCTATGGGAGAAACATTAGGGTAAGCTGAATAAACTGGAAATGTCAAACTTAAGATGTTTATGTAGCAAAACAAGAAGTGACATGGCCAAGAATAAGTGGGTGCTGAACAGATGAGAACTGAATATGAATATGAATGACTAGTACAGGAGAAGTATGTTGAGGTGATCTGGTCATGTAGAGACAATGAATGAGAAACAAATTGCAAATTACAAATATACGAAGAAAGAGTGAAGGGCTCAAGAGTAAGACCAAGAAAGTTATGATTGGATAAAGTTAGTAAGGACCCAAAAGAGAAAGAGGTAAGAAGTTTATGAATTTTGCACAGACATGGTGGAAGAAAGGATGGTTTGCAAGGATATAAAGGTAGAAAAAAGCATAGTGAACGATACTGGTGTAACCTGGTTTCAGCTGTTTCCTTTCTTTTTAACTCACATGTTTAATTTCTTTGGTTTACTGTATCTTAATCCTTTCCTGTTCTCTGCATATGATTGCTTTCCTTGAAAGGGAATAGCATGATTGGTATGTACGCATGTGCATTGATTTACACAATTAAATTGCTTCAGGTGTACAATTGTTAGACTTAAGAGTCTGGGAATTGTCATACATTCTTTTACATAAGGTTGGGTTATGCTTCAACATTGGAGTTCTTATCTCCTCCATTCTTTGACAAAAAGATTTTATGGTTGTTTAAACTTAAAAAATTCTGAGAAGGGTTAGTCAGCATGAATGGAATCAAGCTGACATTTTTCAAAATTATTGCAGGAAAAATATAGGCCTTGAAGATCTGTATCTTCCTTGAATGTTTTCTATATCAAGGTTAGAAATTCTCAAACTTTGCCTTAGTCTAAGAAACAGTTGCTTGAGTCAGTTAAACAGCATGAAAGTTTTGTTGACATTTTGATCCAGAAGGAGAAATGGGACCTATAATAGGGGCAATGACATGCATGAAAGTTGGGATGCAGGTTAGATAAAGGATTTAAAATAATGCTACTAATAGATTTTAAAAAAACAGCAACTAAAAATTCCCATTTTATTCAAGCAAACACAAGGAAATGCTTTTACAAATTCTTAACAGGACACATCAGCTGAATCCAGGGCCATTGTTCCATTGTTCAAATACACTGATATTTTTTTAGATCAGCATTTTTCACAGGGAAAAATATTCTCTTGTGAAAGCACGATTCGTGACAACTGGTATTTACCACATCAGGTGGACAGTTTGGGATCTAACAGGCTCCCTGATGTGCTAAAAACCACTTGTCATCATATTGAGGAGAGCTGCACACACACACACACTACTTGCCATGAAACTGATGAGCTAAAATAATACCAAGATGACTTTGCCATGAGAGGTACAAATGAGGGAATCAGCTGTTCTGTGTGATGCAGAGATGAAGAATAGAAAACGCACACTCCTCAGACCCTTGAGAAAAGGCATGAATTGGCTTATCCTTGAAAGAAAGTATGAATTCTCCCATACAGGTAGTCCTCACTTAACAACCACAATTGGGCCCAGAATGTTGGTTGCTAAGCAAATCTGACCTGATTTTATGACCTTTTTTGTGGTGGCCATTAAGCAAATCACCATGGGTATTAAGCAAACCATGTGGTTGTTAAGTGAATCATGCAGTTCCCGAATGATTTTGCTTGCCAGAAGCCGGCCAGGAAGGTAAAAAATGGTGATCACATGACCACAGGATGCTGTGACAGTCATAAATGTGAACCAGTTCCCGAGCACCCAAATCGTGATCATGTGACCATGGGGATGCTCAACTTTCATAAGTGTGAGGACCAGGTATAAGTCATTTTTTCAGCACTGTTTTAAGTCCCAACCATCACTAAACAAATGGTTGTTAAATGAGGACTACCTGCACATTGGGACGTGGTGGCACTGCGGGTTAAACCGCTGAGCTGCTGAGCTTGCCGATCAGAAGGTCGGCGGTTCGAATCCACGTGATGGGGTGAGCTCTCGTTCCCAGTCCCAGCTCCTGCCAACCTAGCAGTTCGAAAACATGCAAATGTGAGTAGATTAATAGGTACCGCTTCGGCGGGCAGGTAACAGCGTTCCATTTAGTCATGCTGGCCACATGACCACGGAAGTGTCTACGGACAAACGCTGGCTCTTCGGCTTTGAAACGGAGATGAGCACCGCCCCCTAGAGTCGGACACGACTGGACTTCATGTCAAGGGAAATCTTTACCTTTATCTTTACCTGCACATTCCCTCCCAGAAACTTTGAGCAAAGAAAGTGAGATGAGTAAATTACATGGCAAGGACAAGATGCTTATACTCTACTGTTCCTTGTGTGTCATGTACAACTGTGTCAGTCATTCAGAAAGATTCTATCTAAAGACTTTTAAATTTCTAAAGTAAAGTTTAGAGGATATATTTTTCTATCAGAGTTTGGGTCTATCTGGTTTATGCCCATCAGGCAGAAGCTCTTCCAGGAAAAAATGAGTTGTTCTTTCCATTTTGTTTTGGCTTAATTTTTCTCCCTAAAGATTACAAGGTCTATCTGGCCATGAAATTTGTGAGTTTGGCAGAAATTTCCCCATGCATTTTTGTGTTTGCTTCTCATCATGTATGCATACTTTCATTTATATTTTTCCTAAAGTGTATTCTTTTTGTCAGCATTCATTCTACTGGAATCATCGTTTTGTGTCCTTTTCGTTAATAAACGTATTTCCTTAATATTTGCCTTTTTCTGTATGATATTGAAGCATAAACCATACCACAACATTCCAAAAACTGCAGTTTTGGGCATCTTGTCAAAGTACCAACTTCTATATATTCAGCAGCAGATCTACAATTGTTGCATTCACCTAATTGACTGGTAGATTGAACTTCTCAACTATTTCCACTTCAGAGTGACTCTCAGACTAAGTTTCTTTTTACAAATATATATATATATATATATATATATATATATATATATATATATAATTGCAAATAAACATACCCAGGAACTGAATGTCAGGGTTTTGTTTTGTTTTTTTAACTCAGGAAAAGTTTTCTGAAGTCAGAAAAATATTCTACCACAGAGGGCAGGTACAGTGTGAAAACTGGGATGAGGAAACTGATCTTATTCTGGATAGTGAATAAGTAGGCCCTCTGCTGGTATTAGGTCCTTGGCAAATCCTCAACTTTGACATTCTCTGGAGCCTCCCTTCTTCTTCTTCTTCTTCCTCTTCTTCCTTCTCTCCCCCTCCTCCTCCTCCCCCTCCTCCTCCAAATGCAATTAAAATTCTTTCAACATCAGCCTTTGATTACTTATTCTGCAGAAGGTAGGTAGTTCTTCCTGCTGATTTTATCAGTATGATCTTTTTTATTATTATTATGGTGAATCACCAGCCTTTTTTTAAGCCATAGTATTACAGTTCAATAACAGCATAAAACCTGACTCCTCCTTAAAATTGTTAAATGGCTAACTGTTCCATAAAATTTCTCAACCTACATGCTTTCTATATTAGGGACTTCCACTGATTATTGACCATAGTAAATATTTAGATCTATGTATCCCAATATTTTATCCTGTTTTTTCTTGGGGAAGTAGAATTTTGAGTTTGGTTTCTCTTATGAGAAGGACGGCAATAATCCCTTTGTGAAGCATTTTGACACAAAATGCAACGGGCTCATGGTGTGATGAACAAGCTGCAGTTCTCATGTAACACATCCAGAATTACATTTATCTCTGACACAAAAGATCATTTATCCATTAAAATGCTGCCTGCTAACTACAGTAGGAAGACAAAAAAAATCCATATTAATTGTGTCAAGTGCATAATTTTTGTTAGTACACTGGGTTTTTCCTATTTCAATACAATGTTTTTCAAGATCCATTGGGGGAAAAAATCAGATAAATTGGGGGCAATGTTATTTTCTTACTAAGTAGAGCAACTTAGGCGTGCACTGGAGTGTAAGTTCAAGAATGATGACAATGACTTTAAGGATATGGTTATAATAATATCAAAGCAGTAGGAATACACAGACACACACACACACACACACAGACAGACATAACACAAATGAGTTTGTATATGTTCCAAATGTGATTTTGGAATGGTTAGTAACAATCCTAGCCTAGCAGTGCTGGAAGAAAGCAAGTTTTCCAGTATGAATAAGATCTTATGAACAGGCTTCACCTTCTCTCCCATGTCCATTTATGTTGCGTTCTATGTGTTTGTACTCACACAAAAATAGTTAAAAGCGAAAGAAAATGTGACAGTGTAGAGTATGATCATGTTGGCTTCAGTCATCAGGTTGCCTCAATCATTTAGAAAAGATTGCATTGTTGATCCCAACTCATCCTTTTCTGATAATGTTTTGATCATTATTTTAATCCTTGGGAGGAAGGATGGG
Source organism: Candoia aspera (assembly GCF_035149785.1). Classification (NCBI taxonomy): domain Eukaryota; kingdom Metazoa; phylum Chordata; class Lepidosauria; order Squamata; family Candoiidae; genus Candoia; species Candoia aspera. Next base: position 15,387,152 of record NC_086163.1, on the reverse strand, counting down.
GAAAAGGGGGGAAGGTACAGTTGACACTTCAGGCCACTTGCTACAAATATAGGAAGAACAACATTCCCTGGCTTGGTGTTCAACATTTATTTAGGGAAGACAGCTCTAGGCAAGATACTCCAGGTTGATGTTCTCCAGATGAGCTCCAGATGAGCTATGGTAGAACAATGACCCTTGCTATGCATACTACAGCTCCACATTCTGCAAGAATTGTTGTAGCTCACCTGGAGAACACCACCTTAAAGTATCTTGCTTCTATTCAATTTTATGGCCATAGTTTGATCTGCCCTGGCTTATCAACAGTACTGGGCTAAATGGATCAATTATCTGGCTCCCTTTACATTGGCTAGCTTCAGTAATTTGAAGAAGGCATAATATAGAGCATATTTCTTCAGACTGCATAGTATTGAAAAAGTATTTTGTAACATGATGGCAATCTTGTTAAAGAACCTCTGTGCTTTTAAGATACCATAGGGGAAACAGAACTGGGTTGTCCCATTTGCAATCAATACAACAAAGCCAGATTGTTCCATGTTGCTGTGTGTTATGTGCACTAAAGCATCACTATAGGAGTTGATGTTAGGCTGAAATCTTAACCATCATTAACTCCTACTGAAGTGAATAGGATTTTCCAACATGGTGGCATGTATTAGCAGGACATTTGATTGATTGATTGATTGATTGATTGATTGATTATGTGCCATCAAGTCATTTCCAACTCCTAGCAACCACACGGATAGATTTTCTCCATGACAAATTATTCCTAACCTGGTCCTTCAGATCTCCCAATGTTGTACTCATTCCCCCTGTAATGGAGTTCATCCACATTGCTGCTGGTCATACTCTTCTTCTCTTTCTTTCTACCTTTCCCAGCATTAGAGCCTTTTCCAGGGTTGTCATAATGTGTCCAAAGCAGGATAATTTGAGCCTCGTCATTTGTGCCTCAAGTGAGAACTCTGGGTTGATTTGTTCAATGATTTATCAGTTTGTTTTCTTGACTGTCCACAATATTCTCAGGAATCTTCTCCAACACCAAAGTTCAAAAGCATCAATATTCTTCCTATCCTGTATCTTTAAAGTCTGACTTTCGCTTCTGTAGAGTGTTACAGGGAATACCGCAACTTGTACAATTCTGATCTTTGTACATATAGACACATCATGGCATTTGAATATATTTTTCAAGGCTTCATGTTCTACTGAGTGCTAGTCTGCAGCATATTTATTAGGAGGACATTAGCACCAAATTAATTTCAGATTCAAATGTCACAGGAAAGAGAAAAATGTTTCCCATTGGCTATATACTTCCATTTTGTTCTTCTCTCCTAGAAATATGGTGTACCTACTGACGTGAAACTTGTCTGCCAACTCTGTGATAGTTTAGCTTTCATGTTATGTTTACCAAGGCTAGACTGGAGGATCCAATAATTTATCATCATTCCTGTTGGATTTTATGTAATAACTTTGGAACTCATATAAAGTAATGATCCACAAACTCTTTTAATGTTCATTATAAAATATGAAATATTTCTCAGAATCATTGCAATTATGTGACCAGACATAACTGTTTCACACATGAGCACATGCAGGGAGGTTTAACATAACTTTATTATCTTCTTGTCTTTCCCTTTCATTGATGTGATAATAGTGTTTTAATATTTCTTCTAGAGAAAAGTTAAACAATTTTGGAATCTCTGCTGAGGCCTAGTTTATTGGTTTTTGCTACAGAGTATTCAAGAATAACTGTATTTATGATTAGAGTGACACTAATAAATGGCGTATGTATAGAGGAGATACGTGTGTGTATGTGTGTGTGTGTATGCCAGTACATTTTACGCAAAACTCAAGTAGACAGAGGAAATGAAATATTTATAATCAGTTTGTTCCTTTAGGTATTTCTCTTTTGCTCATCACATACAATTCTTATTGTACCTAGATGGCCCCATAATTTACTGGAGGTCCTAATGAAAATTGACCAGGGGAAATAAAGATTGCAGAGGGTGAGACAGACAGAGGAATGTTTAAGTGTAGATTCCCCTACTGATAATCCTCTAGCAACAATGAGATTTCTTCAGTTGTAGCCAGATGATGACAGAGTTAATTCCTACATCAGTATCCATTCCACACTGGACAGCCAATGTGATATAATGATAAAGATGCCGGGCTAAGACGCATAAGCTCAAGTCCACCATCAGCCATCAGAATTCAGTGGATGAATTTGGCTAGCCCGACCTACCTCTCAGGGATCTTCTAGTGGGGTCAAGAGAAGGGATATCCCCTAGTAACCTGCAAGAAGCTTCCAGAGAAGGTGGTCTGTTCATCTAGCCAATGGCTAAATAAATGACCATCCCCAGAACTGACTTAATATTGACAGATGATGGAGTTAGGAGGATATATACTCCTATGTGGGTCGATGCTTATCTCAGGGTATGTTTTGCCATTCAAATTTCCCATGGAATTAAAGCTGAATGTTGAAGAGTGGAAATAAGTACATTTTCCTTTGGAAGGAAAGAGTAATAGTGATTTCCTAATGTCTTCTTCATCTCCATCCTGTTCCCCCCAAATGTTCTTGTTGAATCAAATGGCGGAACAATTGCTTTTGTTGTTCTTGTTGCTGCTGTTCTCCAAAGGAAAAAAAAAATCAGCAAGACTCTCAAAGGTAAGGTGTAGTTTCTTAGCTTACCTTAGTAACAAAGCTTTCTCCTTTCTCCATCTGTCCCATAAAAATGGTCCACCACGCTTCCACGGAGTTTTTACATTAAGCCAAGGGCCATGAGTTTCTAGGGCTACATGTTGCCTGCTCCTGCTATGAGTAGAATCTTACACCACTGAACTTTAAAGAAAAACATCGCTACATCAGATGAGCCAGGACCTCAAATTATTTTGAAACAAGTCTTTAGGTGAAAGCTTACAGCAATTCTAGAGTTCTCTGTGGTTTCATGATCTGGATTACACATGTCACTTACAAGGGAAGGGAGATACCTTGATCACAGACGTTTTCCCAGGCTGATCCTCAACCTTTGCCCTCTCGGCATACCGTGGGGAATTCAGTCTAGGTTCCAATCTCAGCCCTAACCCAATCTCCTCAAACTTCTCTAGGTCCCTCAATACCATTTCCTACTTTCTGAGTTTAGACTGGAATTAGAGCAGATGTGTAAGAATAGCAAATGTTGTCCGTTTAATGATTCCATCTCCTACTGAGAATAGAGCAAATGGAGAAGGGAATTGAATAGTATGGCTGAGATTTGTGCAATAGCTCAGTTTGAGTGTAACACCAAATCATGGTTTGTTGTTATGAAGACGACACACAACGGCCTTGGCTTTCTATTACTCCTCTTCCTCTTCTTCCTGCATGTCCATTTTAAAAAAATGAGCTGTTTAGATTAATCACTGCTTTGCATTTCATCTGAACCTGAAGTTTGGTCACCACAGTGGCAAATGTCTATTGGAAAAGAAAAATGTAAAACAAAAACAGGAAAACGGAAAGAGTAGAATGGACCTGCTAGAAGGGAACAGCTGAACAGGGATCTTCCTTTCAGAAAGGAAATTATATACTGCAACACGTTTGAGGTAGTAAAAGCCACTTAGTATTAACATCTGGGCCAGAGGTATTGTAGAAGGGAATGCATAAATGTTATGTTTGTCCAAGAAAGCCACATTGCTACTTCCACTGCAACTTTTGTCTCTTTAGCTGAAGTAAGGCTGTGATCTTCTATTGTAAATATGCCCAGCCTACAATCCAAGGGGATGATGAAGTGCTGCAACAAGGGAGTTGTATAAGCACACAGAAGCTTGTAGCAATGATGAAGAAGGAAGCAGATCGTTTCCCTTTGGCTGGAAGTCTTCTTTAACCAAACCCAGCCTTCATGTATAAGATTCTTTATTCAGAAGCCAGGGAATACATTTCAGCTACCATAAAAATGTAATACACAAATATTATTTTGATACTCAGTCAACTAAATGATAAGTAAGCCAAGCTGAGCAAGAGTGGATCTGTTATGTTCAGCCCTTTTAATGTGAGGAAAGAAGTTACAGTAGTTACTTTATTTCACACTTGTTCTTTTTGGTGGGTTATAGCACTGTTTTTTTTTGCACTGAAAATTAAAAACATGGTTTCGGTTTGAATTACACCACTCTAATGCACTGAAGTGAGATTACAGTACTTAGCTATGCTTTTCCTGGTTGAAAAATACACTGTGACTAATGACACAGTGAAAGGGGTGATCGATGCAGGATGTGCCAAAGATGTGGGTAAGAAAATATATAGGCCTTTCATTAAATGTTGTTAATTTGGATCGTTTGTTTAATTAATTAATTACAGTAATTGGATTTATATCCACCACAATCAAGAAGACTCTTGGCAGTTTACAACAGCCATCAGTACAATGTCCACGATAAAAAACAATTGGTAAATTGGTAAAAACAGTTATACAGAATTATATATAACTATATGCAAACATTCTGCTTCTACACAAAATGTAAAGTATTTCCTGTTTTCAGAGAATGAAAGAGGGGTAGCATAGGAAAGTGTGATTTTTTCTGGATGAGCTGTTAAGTGTGGCCTTCAAGTAATTCTAATGAATAAGAAGAGCAACTTGAGGACCAGAGTTTCACCTCACTCTTCTGCAAGTGAGGAGGTCTTTTGAAGTCAATATTCAATATTCGTGGGACTTTCCTCAGCTCCTTCAATCACCCACTCCTTTTGTGGCCCTCATTTATTCTCATAATTCAAGAGGATTGTGGGATCATATAACTATTTAGTTGTACAATTCACAAACGGAATCTCTAGATGTTGTAGAAGCAGTGAAATCGATAAGCTCTGCAAAAGCTTAAACCACCACTTGACTCCTGAAATACACCCTCTGGATTCCTATAAATCAGGCCTATTTTTCCTAGTTTCTGCAAGCTTTAATTTTGCACTTTGAATCCCTTCAGAACTACCAAACCTTCCCCAAAACCCATCCCCTTGAAGACCCCAAAGTCTTGGCCTCATCGCATCACCCGCTAGAACCCCTGCCATCATTGGCAACTAAAACCAATTAGAAGTATGGCCCTCCCAGCCATAAGCAAATTGTTTATCATCAGTCTTGGCCTTCAAGTCACAGTTTTCAAGGGAAGTTCTCTTAAGGTTGTTTTCTGTAGCCAATTTTGTGTAGTGGTTTGGCATAAGAAGCAGGCTATTTTCTCCCCACTCTCTTAAGGATTATGGTGGCATGGAGAGAACTATCTGAGAAAAACAGCTGGAGTGTTCAAGCCTATCTCTGGGTAGACAGCAACCACTGATGTATATACCTTTGATGCAAACAGAGGCTTCTTTATTCATTTCCGTAGAAATATGCTATATCTAACATTATAGCAAATGAGAATACTGCTGTTTCAGGAAGTTAAATACATGCTTTCCCTCCAGCCTCAAGATCAGAGTCAGGGATTTTCATCTGCCTGAGAGTTTGTGCTGTTGAATGAGATTATGTTTCCATGGAATTGTTCAAGACAGATTGGATTTAGTTATTGAATTTAACTCTTGTTAAAATACAGGGGACTTCGGTTAAACTGTAGCTTAAAAATATAGCTAACTCTGACTTTGCTAAGACCTAATTTTAATTTAATCTCATGCAAGCTACTATCTTTGTTTGTGTATGGGTGTTTTTACAAAACTTTTACAGCCATGTGATGGGGTTTCTGCTGAAAAATTGTGCAGGAAGTTATTACTCTATCACTACAATCTGCTGTTAGACACTGTGTGTGTGGTTTGCCTTCAAGCCATTGTTGGCAAGTTTTCTGCAGTTTTCTTGGCAAGATTTTGGAAGTGGTTTGCCATTGCCTCCTTCCTAGGGCTGAGAGAGGGGGACTGGCCCAAGGTCACTCAGCTGGCTTTGTGCCTAAGGTGGAACTAGAACTCATGGTCTCCTAGTTTGTAGCCTGGCACCTTAACCACTCACCAGACTGGTTCTCTGTAAGACACTACAGTACTTTAAATAAAAATGCATATTGTATCACAATTTTTAAAATAAGAACAGTCTAATATCAATAGGTGTTTTTGAGGCTGTTGACCTCAATCTGCAACACATCAATTCTGATTCTTTCTCAAGGCAGAGTAATGTTTGATGGATTGTTTACCATCATTTTCATTCTGCCATCTTTAATTCTTTGCTGAGTCTTTGATATAGAAAGGAGCATCTTTTTGTAATCCTTAGCATCCCTTTGCTCCTGATCTCTGCAGAATTGTTGACTGTCAATATTTTTAAGTGTACATCTGGCATACTCAGGTTAGTATGTCTGCAGTGCTATCTCTTGAGATTTGGAAGATGACACTCCTGTCTAAGTGGTGGAGTGATGATACATCTTTAATGCCAGCATGTAACACTTTGATGTTACGTGGCTTTGTCATTGGATAGCAACTCCTGGCATTTTGTTAGGAGACTTAATAGCTACTTCATGTAGCATCAGTAGAAAAGTGATGCAAAAAATGAGTTTATCGGCTATCTTATGGAATTCTGAGTTATCAATAAGAAAACCTGGGTTATCAAAATTGAGCCATATCATTTTCACTCATGTATATTTGCACAAGTATCTTTTTGTAACCCATTCCTCTTTATCTATTGAGGGAAATGTGCCTCTGGTCATTATTCAAGACTAGAATCCGAGTTCGGAGTGATATAACAAACACTGGTCATCAGATATATGCTAACTAGAAGACGTGTGGAACGTCATATGGGAATGGGTATGCAAATGTTTCTGGGCTGAGTTGGTCACCCCAAGGCAGCCTTTCTCAACTTTTTGACCCTGGAAGAACCCTTGAAATATTTTTCAGGCCTGGGGGAACCCCTGCACATTCAGGCTCAAATGTAGGTCAGAAGTTACAAAATTACTATATTTGTTACATGGGTAGGCCTACAGTATATGCATTAACAGTGTTCTTAAACTAAAAATAAAGAATGAAACTTAACTCTTTAATGTGAAGTTGCCCAAATTTGAAATTTTTTAAAAATAAATCGTGATCTCCCAGGGAACCCCTAATGACCTCTCATGGAACCCAAACTCTTGTTCCTAAATGAACAAGAGTTTGTTATGGAGTGACATTGTTGGACACTTGTTAATGCACAATTGCTGGGCTGAGTTCACACAACATGCTCAGGCAATTCTTGATCTTCCCAATAATACGAAAGGGCTTTTAAAGTCCTCTGCAACTCTATGATTGAGCATAAGCAAGTGATCACAATAGGTGGTTTATCACACGTGCTTAGCCACCAGGTTGGAGAAACCCTGCCCTAAGGTATAACATAGTTCAGCTGTGGCTAAGCACATGTGATGAACCACCTATTGTGGCCACTTGCTTATGCTCAATCATAGACTTGCAAAGGACTTTAAAAGCCCTTTCACATTATTGGGAAGATCAAGAATTGCCTGAACATGTTGTGTGAACTCAGCTCAGCAATTGTGCATTAACAAGCATCCAACAATGTCACTCCATAACAAACTCTTGTTCCTAAATGAAAACAATATCTTCTTTTCCTGTAACAAAATAAGATGCCTGCAGAAAAAGCAATAACAACCCCATAATCCCTTATCTATAGTGTGAAATGGAAGCATACCACTTCCAGTTGCATTTAGTCTACAAAATTCATCCCGAGTCTGTGTCTGAACTGCAAGTTATGTGGTTGAACCATCATCCTAGGTTTTGGACTTTCCTGTTGTCACTTTCTCAGCACTTTTAACACTGTGCCCGATGAAGACTTCTGCAGTAAATTGAAGCCTCTTCTGTGTCATTTGGATGGTTCTCACTGTAGAAATCTATAGTACATTTATGAAATATAAGTAGATTGTGTTATTTTGTACTAATCATCATTTGTCATAATTAGTAGGCCATGTCTTTTGTTGCTGTTGCTGTTGTTCCAATTTTCTTGATACTACTAAAAGTTTTTGAAGGTAACGTAATGACATAGAGGATAATCACTTGTTGTCTTGGGGGGTTGTGTGTGTGTGTATGTGTGTGTTTTGTTTTTAATATCCATTTCTCTTTCAGCTTCCCCTGTGTGCCTCAGAGTATACCTGATTTGTGATGATAAGTTGCTGCACTAATTTCTTAATGCTTAATTATAAGATAGCAATCACATAAAAAAAAAATGAAAGGAAGGAAGGAGGAAAGGAAGGAAGGAAGATTTGATTGTTCAATGAACCTGGGGAAGTTTTATATTCATCATTATCAATCAACACATCTTGTAATCTGAAGCACCAATCAAATAAAAGCTGATTTTGCCCCCACCCCCAACCTGCCAATTAAGGTTTGTTTTTTTTAATCTTCATTGTGTGGAATTGCCCCAATGTGAGTTTTGCATTCAGGGTGACTGAAGTATCTTTTCTAATATTTAGCTTCTATAGTCCTTTGTTCTACTCAACAGTATACAGTAGGCAACAGTTATTCTGTGAATTGGAAGAGCTATGAAAGGCATTAATTCCAGTGGTGGGCTTAGCAAGGTTGTAGGGATTCAACATTCATGGCTCTTGGGCCATAATGCCAGGTCCTGGTTCTGTCAAGCTTCTGCAAATTTAAGCACAAAAGAGGATCAATGTCCCTCTTCAAACAATGTAAATGAATATAAATCTACACATGGGAAGGGGTGCCCGGATAAGTCACCCTGTTTCCTCCCCTTTCACATTTCCATTGTATTCCGTGTGTTGAACATGAAAACCTACCATGCTCAACAAAAAGATAACTCATAATTTTGGAGCTTGATTTCCTAATAATCCATGTTGTCTTTGGATAGTCAGGCAACTAAAATGTATAAAAGTATTTCAGTAGTTCAGATGCAATCAAATTTAATTTTATTCTGGATTTGTATGATTGCCTTGACCCAGTTGATTAGATATCCTCGTAAGATTCAAACAAATTTCCAGTGTGTTAGGATCACTCCTTTTTGTACTGCTGCAGTGCATGGTTTGTTAGAGAAGAAAGGCAGAAGCATCTCTAACCCCTGATCAAATCAAGAGTCTAGGTAATCCAAACACTGGTTGAATTTACATATCACACTAAGCCAGAGTTGTGTAAAAGTCACTCATAAACAAAACAAAAGGCAAAATGAATACTAGAAACATTTTTCACAGCTTAAAACCCTCCCAAACTCCTGAACCTTCTCTTCATGGCCAGAAATGTCAACCCTAGATTGATTGATTGATTATTTATTTATTTGCTATATTTCTAAGACCCCACACAGTACAAGGATTCATGGTTTATGGTTTAGTTTCTTTTAGGCAATTATAACTTATTCAGCAAACCATGGTTAAGCAGACATTGAATTGGGGTGACGTGTGAAGTGTCTTCTGGCAACTAATCAGGAGCCTCCAAATGGTCAACAACAGAAGAACATGGAGATAGCTTGTTTTGACTTGCTGTCATGTAAATCTCAGTCTTTCATTCTCAACTTTTATTCGTGCAATAAAAAATTAAAATGCTTCCTCACAGTGAATTTGTCTCCTGATGACATAAGGCCATATCCATGCAGTCTTCTTGACAGCGATACAGAAACATAACCTGCAACCTTGGAATTTTCTGGTGATCTCCTATCCAGGAATTAACAAAAAGCATCCATTGCTATGAAAATCTTACGTTAGTGCAAGCAAGGTATAGTTCAATGGAACAGAAAGAGAAATGACGCCTCGGCTTGCTGTAGCAGTTACGTCTACAGCTCTGTGTCTATAGCTTGATCAAAAGAAGAAAGATGCCATAAGGTCTTATCTCTGAATGTCTTTCAAATTCATTTGGTCTAGCGGGGAACCGCAAACAATGAAAAATGGCAATTTACATGCTGGCCTTTGAAATTCAGATTTCCACTGTGTACTGTACATATGGTAGAACAGAGTTAAACAGTCCCTGGTCTTTAACTGTTAGCCTTGGTATGAAAAAACTGGCTCTTCTTTTGTCGTGACACCCCCCCTTCCCCTTCTTCCTCCCCGTCATTCCCCTTTGAACACATAACTGTAATCAAGTTATTCGTGAACCGAGTTTTGTGGTTGTTGAGTAAAAGGGTGGGACCGTTGAGTGTCTTTGCTGTCCTTTCAGAACAAGCAAACCCAAGCTTTCAGGAATGCAGGAAAATTCAGTAATCTGTGTGTAATGATTTTTTACATTAAGGCTCAGCTTGCTTAGATGTCTCCGTAACACAAGAACCATCATTTTGCACATTCCGATCCCATTATGTTACATTGTTACTGAATACAGAGTGATATTATGTTCCTCCTGCAAAGGGCAAAGTGGCCAGAATTTTATCTGCTGAACAAATCAATCTGGATTATGTCAGTTGAAAAGAATTGTGGACAGCCATCTCTAGCAGATGGGGGGAGGAGGCTGTGCTTCCCCCAACATCTTTTTTTTTTATGTGTCTGTTTGGTTTCTCTGAATGCCCCAACCAAGATAATACCTTGCAGGGACCAAGAGAGAGAGGGGGGGAAGAAATGAGTTTTTTGTTTCCCTCCTGCTTTGATTTTACTTTACTTTATTTTATTTTTTCAATACCGGCTCTGCCAATTATCATTTCAACATTAAGTAGTAGGAGATCAATTTGGAATGGAATGCTCCCCCCCCACCTTTCATGTTAATACAGTGTTTTCTTTAAGCCATCTTTGACTGCTGTCTAGGCTGTGGGAAAAAGGCTGAGTAAATAATGAGGAAAAGCTTTGGAAAAAAGAGAATGGGTGGAGTTTGGCAAAGGATGTGGCTATTCATCAGCAGCTCAAGAAGGATGATGGAAATAATAAGAGCCCCTTGAAGGAAAAAGGAAAGCCCCCCCCCCTTTTTTTTTATGATCCAGATTTCTAAAAAGAATATTTCATTCTCAACTTTAGAAAACTTTGGGAGAAGCCCCTTGTCAACTTCCTGAAATCAACAGAAGCAGAAAAGCAAAAGGATCCCTTTGAAATGGATCGCCTGCTATAAGGAAGGAATAAAAAAAGTACATTTTTTCCGCTATCAGTGGTGCGGGGTGGGGGGGGGGAGAGTCTCATTTCCTGTCCATTTCTGCAAATTTCTTACTGTGCGACATTGTCATTTAATATCTAAAGCACATTAATGTATTTCTTTTGACACAGGGGGGAAAAAACCCTCCATAGAAATCCCTTGTGTGAAATAATTTGTGTGAACTTTGAACTGAGCAGAAGTCTTGCTGTTATTATACCCTTATTTATACAGTACTGAAACTGTTTGAAACTAAATACTGACATGGATATAGTGTATACATTCAGAGCAATGCTTAAAAGAAAATAACTTTCTTACATTTTGCTGTGTGTTCGTTTCCTTTCTCCATTTAGAGAGCAGCAGGCTATTGTGACAAAAATGTTTATCTTCTAAATGAATACAGACACTTTTTTTTAAAGTGCTTTGAATTGCTGGATTTCAACTGAGCAGATCTAATTTCACCATCTGCAAAGTTCCTGATTTTATAATACTTATAAGCTGTTTTTAATCTATTTTTACTGCCATGTTCTGTCCTGAAATGTCAAAGAGTGCAGAATAGGTCTTGGAATTAACATGACAGTTAAGAAACTTGGCAAGGTTTTACAGCAGATTGTGACATTAACAAAATACAAAGGAGAATTGTGAAATTAACATTAATGCAGGCTTGCAGACACTATAAAGATCTATATGTCCATGATCAGGGAGCTAAAAATAGAGATTTTTTTTTCTCCTGTTGATGCCATTAAATGCAGCTCTCGGCTCTGAAAAGAAATTTCCATATGAAAAGGAACTTAGTAAAAAGTAATGCTGTAATCCCTCTTTCTGTGTTGAATAACAGGTTTATGTAATCCTAGGTCAAGTAAGCATATGGGGTTTTTTTGTGTGCCAATTTTTTTGCGTGCGTTTGGCTTTTTGAATCTATGATGAGGCTGCTTTAAAAGCATCAACAGCTGCAAATGCAATAAGATGATAGATGGGGCCGATAAGTACTGGCAGTTATTAAAATTCACAGATTGAGTATTAAATCACGAGGGGTGGACCCTTTCTCCAGGCAGAGATCATAAAAGCAGACCTATTTATGGAGGCTCTGGCATGGCTGTTCTCCAAGCCTGGTTAAACATGTTGGTCCCGTTAAAGTGGAACGCTGGACGGTATTAGCACTGTCCAAAGCTTCTCTGTGTGCAAACTTTTCAGGGCTGTGAATAATTTTAGGTTTTTAATATCTCCCCTGCCCTGGCCAGCATAACAGAGCCCTCATACCTCGCCCAAATCATTAAGGGTCATTGTAAAAAGTTACAGCCCTGGAGAAGTTCTGAAAGAAAAGATGGAAAAGTCTGAATATGTCCAGATGTATTTAGTTTGTTCATTTGTTCATTCATCTCTCTCTCTCTCTCTCTCTCTCTCCTGCTTCCCATGGAATCAAATGTGTTCTGTTTCAGTAATTGTGTAATAAGATGGTTAATTTCAGACTTGCAAGATTGTTGTCAGCCCTTCCAAGTAACCAGACAGGAAACATGACTAGATGAACTAATTCTATTTTATTGTAAGGCTACCTTAACAGAATCCTGCAAGTCTGAAAATAGACATCTCCTGTCCTCCTTATTTATTGCTGAGTGTTCAGGGCGGGTCTTTCCTAAGTTTCTTCTTTGGACAGCTACCCCCTCTTGGACTCCCTTCCCCAGGCAGCATCTCTTCCCTCTGTCCTGCAAGGTCACCCTCACACCTTGTCACCTGAGTTAAGAAGACCATCTGTGGGACCACCTCTCCCTGAGAGTATCTGCCCATCCTACCAGATCTGATAGGGTAGGCACACTCCAGTTCCCTTCCCTGAAATCTTGCCATCTAGTGGGACCTTGTAAGCATGCTTTTTCCATGGCTACCCCTACCATATGGAATGCCCTTCCCCTGCTGCTCCCACCCTTTTAGCCTTTTGGAAGGCCATCAAGACCTGGCTTTCTACCTAGGCGCTGGGACAGAATGGGGATATCTGGAGCTGGTTGTGGGGCATCCCAAGGGGATGATTGAGGCACCAGGTTTTTGTTTTTTGATTTTATGGTTTTATGCTTTATGATTGCATAGTTATTGGTTTTATTGTTGTAAGCTGCCCAGAGTTGTGTTTAAGCTGGGTGGCCATACAAGTATTTTAAACAAACAAACAAATGAACAAACTGGACCCTATTAATTATGTGGATCAATGAAACTTTCCATTTTCTATTCCCCTTTAGAAAATTTGGCCATTTTGTTAGTGGAGTGAGTAGATGAAACAGTTTCACCTAGGAAAAATACAACCCTGTTGAGATGAAAGGAGTTCTCCCAAAGGTTTGCCTTCCTCACACTTTATAAGCTTTTGTCTTTGGACGTTGGTGTGAATCTTGCTGGAAGATTTCATTTATGTAGAGGCCTTTTTAGAAAATAGTCTATTTCCTTCCCAATGGTCTGACATTTGGAAGACTCAAAGAGCTATTTCTAGAAGGAGCATCTGAGAGGATCTGTTCAACTTGGGTGAATGGATTATTTGACTCATATCCATACTTCAATATCAACCATTAGATCTTAATACATCCTCACTGGTGTACACCAAAAGAGAGACACTCCTAGTCTGCCAATGGTCCAGAACAAGGCAAACCCACTAGGCTTTTCCTAATGATTGGTGATAAATCCTTGAAAATCCCCTTTCTGGAATTTTAGGCTCACTTCCTCTTCCCATAGCCTTACCCACAAAGCTGTAACATACCAGAGTTCCACAAGATTGTCTTCTCATTTGTAGATGGAGCTAGCATAGTACTGTGGGATTGGTTATCTTCTAACTGAAGGCACCATTTTGTCCCCAGCACTGATGATCCACACTTCATTAGCAACAGGGAAGGGTTAATTCCAGGCCACCACACCTTTTTGGGTGGGGTGGAGGCATCTCTGAAGACTAGCTGAAAATTGGCTCCATGATTTCTTGCCATTTTGAGGCAGGAAACACAAGAGCTGTCCTAAAATAAGAGTCACATGCTTGAAAAGGAAAAAGAAAAAATAAATGTCCCTAAAGTATCCTTATAATTCCAGGCAAAAATATTCTGCCCTTTGTGTTATTCATGAATGTGCTATTCTTCCCCCCCAAGATTCTTAAGTGGAATTGGAAGAACAAAACAACACAAAAAAATAAGTCCTTTCTTATGGCTGCTGACCAGCATATTGTACAACTTCCTATGAAAGACTATAAAACACAAAGAAAGGTTAAAAGGAGGAGAAGGAAGACATTACTAAATGAGTACATAATTGTGTAAATAAAATAGTCTAAGAATAATATGAACACAGACATTATAATGTTAAGAAAAATTAAGAGCTAAATTAGTGATATCAGTAATGTACTGTTACTGAAATATACTTAAATGCTAAAACACTAAGCTGCTATTGATTAAGATAATATAATATTAGAATAATAGTTAATATACTACATTAGCTTCCAATAATCTCTTAATGAAGAGAAAGAGATAGCTGAAACACTTGGGTGGGAATCCAACTTTTTTATTTGGACACAGTCAGAAAGGGCTGTGGCTCAAAAGGCTACAATGCTTGATGAGAATTTTCAGTGAATTGGATAACTGTTAGGGAGGAAGGACTGGATAATCAAGTGAATAGTAGGAAATTTTTCAAAGTCTCTTCCCCCTGAAATGCGGGGGTTCTTTCCCCCACTACTGCTGTTTTGCTTCCCACTTAGATGAATATACTTCTCTGTTCTTCATTTGTTTAGTCATGACAAATTATTGCCATTCTCTTCTGCACCTCTCTGTATATAGGATTTCTTACATATTGTTTGCCATTACAAATGGAAATCTGTCTGCAGGCCTTAGCAAAGTAAAAATAGGACAAAACAAAGGATAGCTTTATATAAGTCATTTATATTTCTGTTTTCCCTAGCACGCCTTGCTTTGGGCAAGGGTCCCACCAAAATGAATGGAATGGAATGAATGTAATGGAAATGCTTTAGTGGCTTTTAATAGTAGTTGGAAATCCTCATTTAACCACACGGGGGAGCTCATTACTTGAAAACAAGCAAAAGAGGAAGGTTTTTCTGAAAATAAAATAGCTTAAAACTGGCTAAAGGTCTCTGTTCTTGGGTAAGAGGAGTAGGAATTATTTTTCTGGAAGTTACTTAAAAACAAAATAACCACTAAATTAAATTGTGTAGTGTATGTTAAAATACACTTCTCTTTTTTACACAAACAAAAAAAGGGGAGAAGGGAAGGGAAGTCAAGGGAAGTCAAGGGAAGTCAAGTCAAGTCAAGTCCTGGCTACATAGCATTAATTTGGAAGCAGATTCCATAATGTTAGGTATGTTTTTTTTCTGTAAGAATAAGATGGGGCTGCCCTTTGCTTTTCATGATACAGCACTGAATCCAGTAGCTGACTCAATATCTTTTTAGTGGGAAAGGGTTAGATAATGTATAACATCAAGGAGCAAAGATTGGATGACTGGACCTAGAATTCTGAAAGGGGAAAGGGCAGGAAATATGCTGGGAATGGGTCTATTCTTTGTTAACCATAGAGGCATCATTTGTCATCATTAGGTTACCTATAAATTTGTAAGGTAGAAACAGCTGTGAAACACTCTAATTCTATGCAGACCTATGTATTCATCTGTTCTCTGAATAAATGGGCATAGGATTGGGCTACAGATGGAGCATTGTGGGGATCAGTTAGTTGCTGGCCTATGAGTTAATCTTTGTTTCCTGTTCCAAATGCACCTTCTAAGCTGAACAACAAATTGTCATGGGTTCATTTTGCTCTTCCAAATCCAATGTATCTCCATATTGTAAATGTAGGCCTATAAATATGGACTGGTTTATTCATGTGTATTCATAAATTGATGGACATGCCATTAATGGCTTGCACTGTGCAGTTGAACTATTTCAGTGTTAATACCAGAAATGAAGCATTTATTTCACCCCCGTGGCCTGAAAGTTCTTGTTGGTGAAATCAGTATATTTACATCTTCAGCCATGAACCAACAATTAATTTGATGCAAATTGAGTGAGTATTTTCATGTATCAACCAGTCCTATAAATTATAACTTTCTTTATGAATAAACTCTGTAATCCCATAACCCTATTTTAGCACTCTGGATTCAAGAATTTGTAACATGAATTAGCCAGATGTAGCTCAAGAAGCATTGGGTGGATAAAATTAATTTGAGAAATGTAATTTTGACTGCAAGAGAACAGGGTCCTGACACTTCCAGGAAGATGTACAACTAGTGTTGGGGTGTCATTTACAGTAACTTTAGTTTATGATATTTACAAGACATCTTCTTGCAAAACCTGTGAAAGGATTCATGGGAGGACTGATATGGAACTAACTATGTCTTGTCAACAGATTAATGGTCATGTGATTGCATTCGGATACTCTTTCTGAACAAAGATGTTCTAGTCTGTTTATTTAATCTACTATCCACTTCAAAATTTGCCACATGCTTTTGCAAGATTAGAAGAAGTGTAGTTTATGATTTACTTTTATTGGCCCATACCATTTATTTATTTGTTTATTGAATTTATATCTCATTGAAATATTACAATTTGGCAGTTTACAAAAATTAAAATGAAAACATCTATGGTATGATTAAAACAACAATAAACAAATAGTTCCCTGGAAGTGTAGGACCGAGGACTTTCTCTTTCATTGCTGTGGTTGGTCAGGCTGATACAGACTGGTGAAAGGAGTCCTGCAGGTACCCAAGCGCTAAGCCATAAAGTCTTTGTAGATTAAATCCAGTGCTTTAAATTATACCCTGAATTGAACTGGTAACCAGTTCAGGGCCCACAGAATCAGTGTTATGTCCTGCCAACATCAGGTGCCAATTCACACATGGGCTGCAATGCTCTAGTTTAGTACTGACCCTCCTTTCATTATTTTTCCCCTGTTCAATATTGTCTGATTCTCAGAGACTGCCTGGACAAGTCCCAGCAGTTTTCTTGGCAAGGTTTTCCAGAAGTGGTTTGCCATTGCCTCCTTCCCAGGGCTGAGAGAGAGTGACTGGCCCAAGGTCGCCCAGCTGGCTTTGTGCCTAAGGCAGGACTAGAACTCACAGTCTCCCAGTTTCTAGCCTGGAGCCTTAACCACTACACCAAACTGGCTGTCTCCCTTTCATTTTATAACATTTCCCTTATTCTGACTTGTCAGTGAATACTTGGCACTGAGCCCAAGACAGCATGTTTGTTTGATCCAGTTTCTTTCTCATATCTGTCATAACCACTTGATGGGAATCTTGCTTCCTCTCCTCTGCTTTATGAAATATAAAGATGTGGAACATAATTATCTAGAAATAAACATCCTTGAAACTGGTATTTTTGAAT
Source organism: Candoia aspera (assembly GCF_035149785.1). NCBI lineage: Eukaryota > Metazoa > Chordata > Lepidosauria > Squamata > Candoiidae > Candoia > Candoia aspera. The sequence continues at coordinate 15,369,866 of NC_086163.1, read as the reverse complement.
TATTCCATGAAGAAGGTGGACTAGGGAGAGTAGATTCTAACTCAACACATCCATGGATGGAACTATGGCTAACTAGAAGCATTCTGGATATTAAGGAAGGAAGGAAGGAAGGAAGGAAGGAAGGAAGGAAGGAAGGAAGGAAGGAAGGAAGGAAGGAAACAAAACCCACTTGTGTTTTAATGCCTAAAGAAACTGGAATACTTGCACTGCAATCCTAAACACATATTCTCAGAATTAAGCTTCAGCCAGTCATACTCAAAGGAAGTCATATAGGACATAGGCGAAAACATCAGTCCAATATGAACACCCGCTTCATTGCCTGAGAGTAAGCCCCATCAAATTTAATAAGAACTGTATCTACATCGTATGTATTGGACTGTACTAATCATGCCCCCACACCCTGCCAATCCATTGCACATCCCATACAGCTCTTTGAAATAATTCAATAGGATACAAAAATGTTTGCACATTGGCTCTTATGATCCTGTTCTTAGTCTCTCTGGCAATTCTGCCTTGCAACTGATTGCAACCTGCCATGTGACAGCGAAGAGCTGCCATGGATCCAAAGGAGGGAACATGGATGGAAGGAAAAAGGAGGAGGAGGAGGAGGAGGAGGCATCATGCTGTGGGATGTTGTAGCACAGGGTCAGTTTTGATACTCCAGTGAATTTGGGGCATAGGGGGCAGGGAATTCCTGACAGTAAAGTGCCTCCAAATGTTCAACTCTGCAAATTAATCCCTGCCCTCGTTTCCTTATGCTTCTATTCCTCTCTGCTTCCAGTCATCTGATCTTCCTTTCTCACTTTTGACCAGATGGTGCTCATTTATGCTGCCATTATGCCAAAATAACTTCAATACAGTCAATGTCATCTTTTCTTCAGGGTTATCTTTTCCTCCTTCCCAGCTGCTCTCCCTGACTTATTTCTGTTTGACTCTCCAAAAGCAATTTTTTTTAATGAGGGGGGGTTAGTAGCCTTTTTTGTGGGAGTTTAATCCACATGAATTACCTACCCGAAAACAGTTTTCTTTTGCAGAAAGTGGATGATCCTCTGTGGATCTCAAATGCAGAAATGAACTATTCCATGAAACCTATTTGGAAATTAACAGATATATTGTTTCCTTGTTTACTACCCCTTCAGATTTCTAGTATGGCTGTAATTAAATATTAGTTTTGACAAATCTGTCTGACTGAAAGTCATCTTATCTTGGGAAAAGTCTGAAGTTTTCTAGAACCCTTGATTTCTGAATTCAGGGGCATCACACGGGACCCTCTGGAGTTAGTGTTGGCATTTTTGGAACAGAACACCTGTTTTGTATAAAGTACATTCAAGAATAATGTTTGTATTTCGAAGTAGGAATGGGAAATATCCCTGATAAAAATCTGGAGGTTAACTATAATATATGGAGTAGAGGTGAGAGTTATGTGGCCCTCTGATATTGCAGAACTAATACCTCTGACACCCCTCAATGTTGCCCATGTTGGGCTGGGCTGCTGGGAATCGAGTTCTAAAATCTCTGGCCTGCTGATTCTTGTTGAAAAGAGTCAAAAGATGTTTGGTTTTATAATACATGTTTATAAAAATGACCTGAAAGGTTTTTCAGATTAATATTCCATGATATAAAGCTCTAAGACCAATTTCCATGTTCAGTTAAAGATCAGAAGATAGCTCCAGAGGAGAACCTTCCTTTTTCAAGGTTCCCAGTCAAAACTGAAAGTGGGGTAGTAAAGGTAAAGGTTTCCCTTGACATGAAGTCCAGTCGTGTCTGACTCTAGGGGGCGGTGCTCATCTCCGTCTCAAAGCCAAAGAGCCGGCGTTTGTCCGTAGACACTTCCGTGGTCATGTGGCTGGCATGACTACACGGAACGCCGTTACCTGCCCGCTGAAGCGGTACCTATTAATCTACTCACATTTGCATGTTTTCGAACTGCTAGGTTGGCAGGAGCTGGGACTAGCAACGGGAGCTCACCCCGTCACGTGGATTCGAACCGCTGACCTTCCGATCAGCAAGCTCAGCAGCTCAGCGGTTTAACCCGCAGTGCCCCGTGTCCCTGAAAGTGGGGTTGTTGTTGTTTATTCGTTTAGTCGCTTCCGACTCTTTGTGACTTCATGGACCAGCCCACGCCAGAGCTTCCTGTCGGCCGTCAACACCCCCAGCTCCCCCAGGGACGAGTCCGTCACCTCTAGAATATTGTCCATCCATCTTTCCCTTGGTCGGCCCCTCTTCCTTTTGCCCTCCACTCTTCCTAGCATCAGCATCTTCTCCAGGGTGTCCTGTCTTCTCATTATGTGGCCAAAGTATTTCAGTTTTGCCTTTAATATCATTCCCTCAAGTGAGCAGTCTGGCTTTATTTCCTGGAGGATGGACTGGTTTGATCTTCTTGCAGTCCAAGGCACTCTCAGAATTTTCCTCCAACACCACAGTTCAAAAGCATCTATCTTCCTTCTCTCAGCCTTCCTTATGGTCCAGCTCTCGCAGCCATATGTTACTACGGGGAACACCATTGCTTTAACTATGCGGACCTTTGTTGTCAGTGTGAGGTCTCTGCTCTTAACTATTTTATCGAGATTGGTCATTGCTCTTCTCCCAAGGATTAAGCGTCTTCTGATTTCCTGACTGCAGTCAGCATCTGCAGTAATCTCTGCACCTAGGAATACAAAGTCTTTCACTGCTTCTACATTTTCTCCCTCTATTTGCCAGTTATCAATCAAGCTGGTTGCCATAATCTTGGTTTTTTTGAGGTTTAGCTGCAAGCCAGCTTTTGCACTTCCTTCTTTCACCTTCATCATAAGGCTCCTCAGTTCCTCTTCACTTTCAGCCATCAAAGTGGTATCATCTGCATATCTGAGATTGTTAATGTTTCTTCCAGAGATTTTAACTCCAGCCTTGGATTCCTCAAGCCCAGCTTTTCACATGATGTGTTCTGCATACAAGTTGAATAGGTAGGGTGAGAGTATACAGCCCTGCCGTACTCCTTTCCCAATCTTAAACCAGTCCGTTGTTCCATGGCCTGTTCTTGCTGTTGCTACTTGGTCGTTATACAGATTCTTCAGGAGGCATACAAGATGACTTGGTATCCCCATACCACTAAGAACTTGCCACAATTTGTTATGGTCCACACAGTCAAAGGCTTTAGAATAGTCAATAAAACAGAAATAGATGTTTTTCTGAAACTCCCTGGCTTTTTCCATTATCCAGCGGATATTGGCAATTTGGTCTCCAGTTCCTCTGCCTTTTCTAAACCCAGCTTGTACATCTGGCAATTCTCGCTCCATGAACTGCTGAAGTCTACCTTGAAGGATCTTGAGCATTATCTTACTGGCATGTGAAATGAGTGCCACTGTTCGATAGTTTGAACATTCTTTAGTGTTTCCCTTTTTTGGTATGGGGATATAAGTTGATTTTTTCCAATCTGATGGCCATTCTTGTGTTTTCCAAATTTGCTGGCATATAGCATGCATTACCTTGACAGCATCATCTTGCAAGATTTTGAACAGTTCAGCTGGGATGCCGTCGCCTCCTGCTGCCTTGTTATTAGCAATGCTTCTTAAGGCCCACTCAACCTCACTCTTCAGGATGTCTGGCTCTAGCTCACTGACCACACCGTCAAAGCTATCCCCGATATTGTTATCCTTCCTATACAGGTCTTCTGTATATTCTTGCCACCTTTTCTTGATCTCTTCTTCTTCTGTTAGGTCCTTGCCATCTTTGTTTTTGATCATACCCATTTTTGCCTGGAATTTACCTCCAATGTTTCTAATTTTCTGGAAGAGGTCTCTTGTCCTTCCTATTCTATTGTCTTCTTCTACTTCCGCGCATTGCTTGTTTAAAAATAATTCCTTATCTCTTCTGGCTAACCTCTGGAATTTTGCATTTAATTGGGCATATCTCCCCCTATCACTGTTGCCTTTTGCTTTCCTTCTTTCTTGGGCTACTTCTAGTGTCTCAGCAGACAGCCATTTTGCCTTCTTGGTTTTCTCTTTCTTTGGGATGTATTTTGTTGCCGCCTCCTGAACAATGCTGCGAACTTCTGTCCAGAGTTCTTCCGGGACCCTATCTACTAAGTCCAGTCCCTTAAATCTATTCTTCACCTCCACTGCATATTCCTTAGGAATATTAGTGAGCTCATATCTAGCTGATCTGTGGGTCTTCCCTAATCTCTTTAGTCTGATCCTAAATTGTGCAAGAAGAAGTTCGTGATCTGAACTACAGTCAGCTCCAGGTCTTGTTTTTACCGACTGTATAGCTGTCCGCCACCTTTGGCTGCAAAGGATGTAGTCAATCTGATTTCGGTGTTGTCCATCTGGTGAAGTCCATGTATAAAGCCGTCTCTTAGGTTGTTGGAAGAGAGTGTTTGTTATGCAGAGTGAATTGTCTTGGCAAAATTCTATCAGCCTATGTCCTGCTTTGTTTTGTTCTCCCAGGCCATACTTACCTGTAATTCCAGGTGTCATTTGACTGCCCACCTTAGCATTCCAGTCTCCTGTGATGAAAATAACATCTCTTTTTTAGGAGTGTTGTCCGAAAGTGGGGTAATCAGGGCCAAAAACATTCCGAACTGATTTCACTTTCTAGGAGCAAGTTTCTTGAATAATTGAATTATCTCGTAAGTGCCTTCTAAGGCTGTGCTGTATTTCAGATGTGATTCTGAAAAAGTAAACAGATGAGTGGGAACACGGTGGTAACATCTCTCTGCAACTCTTCATAGCAGTTGTATCATCACACGGCAGCAGCAGAGGGCAGATGTGTAATGCTGAGAAAAGATTCAGCTGCTTTAAGGAATTGCAGACGGGTGCTGCACTCATGCTCCCACACACTTGCAAGTATCTTTTCCATTTTTTTTTTTGAAGTATTAGAAAAAATACTTTCTAAAATAGCCAATTCTTTTCAGCAATTTTACTTTATGGATGTGTACTAAGGACAGGATCTTTGCTACTGTGTCACCTTGATTAGAGAATGCTATATTGTTATTGTTTTATTATTTATAATTATTATTATCAAATTTTACATGTTAATATTTTATTTAGTTTGTCTTGAGCTGTCGGGCCACCCAGATAATTTTGTAGAAAGCGGCGTCCCCCCAAAAGGTCAGACATGACTCGGTGCTTGCACAGGGGACCTTTCACTTTTCACAAGGGCAATAAACAATGTTAAGACTGTTCAACAGTTTTGACTTTTTAATTACTGGATAGTGTGCATCTACTTACTGGAATAATCAGTGGAATTTGTGTAATATGCTTGTAACACGCACAGACATATATACACATATGTATGTCTGTGTGTGTGTGTAGGAATGACTTAATATTGTCTTTTCAAATATCTCAAATGCTGGTGTAGAACATTTGCAATACTCCATATTTCACTTTTTAAATTAACTACTTAGTGCTGGAGATTATCTGGTGATGTGCAATAACTCTTGGAATTACAGTTTTTCCACTTTAAGACACTGAAATTGATTTTCCTATATGGAGATCTAAAGTGTCTCTCACCCATCATTTGACATGGTGAAGTGGCACCACCTTTGTACAGGAACAGCGGGGTTCTCCACTCTTATTAAAAACCTTTGTCACCCTTTTGCTTCAAGCCTATCTGCTCATAATTAAAGTGACTCATTTCAGATTCTCTCCTTGAATGTGCTGAGCCACATCATGTGCCCTATGGAATTGCCTCTGCATCCTAGACACTGGTCTTCTCATAAAACTGTCTTCATATACCAGACATGTTCAGGTTTCTATACCCTATCAGTTCATAAAACACTGGGCTTTGTGTTCACACTCAAAAGCCTCTTGTTTTCTGAGAAGAAGCCAAAATACTTCTAGGTGTGGTTGGGATGGCCTAGCAAATTGATGCAGAATACTAATGTGACACCGGTGGGGAGATTCCTCCCCCATCCCGGCAAATACTAATTTCAAGTGGGTGATCTCATTTTCATCTGCAGCAGGGATGAAAAAGTTCAATTGTATTTTTATATGCAGGTAGTCCTTGGGTTATGACGGAAATTCCATTGCTAAGTGACGCAGTTGTAAAGTGTGACATGACATGACCCCATCTCTTAGCAACAGCAATTCCAGCAGTCCCAGTTGCTGTCATTAAACAAGGACCATGCAAGTCGTTAAGTGAGAACCTCACATGACTGCGACTTCCAACTTCCTGCCGGCTTCCCCATTAACTTTGCTTATGGGAAGCTGGCGGGGAACATCAGAAATCGCAATCACGTGACTGCGGCTCGCTGCAATGTCATAATTGCAAGCTGGTTGTCAAGTGCTCAGATTGTGATCACATGACTGTGGGGTTGCTGCAATGGCTGGAACTCCAAGAACCCACAGTAAGTCCCCCTTGTTCAGCACCATCATAACTTTGAATGGTTGCTGAACAAGCAGTTGGAACCCGAGGGCTACCTGTATACCTGTATATATAAAGGCCATTACATTTCATGTAAATGCTTAATATGGGTTCTAATTTTATCTCCAGAATATCAGCTGTGATTCAAGAAACTCCCTGATCAAATACCCAAAGTGTGCTGGTCACTATTTCCATGTACCTCTTCCTTAAGAACATCAATTGAAACTCTAGCAGATTTGAAGAGAGAGGCTATAATGTAACAAGGCTATCGTTGAACACTACCAAATTACTCTGATTACATCTGATGCTGACATTACAATCATTTTACCAATTCATTCATTTAAAAAACTTACATACCACATTATTTTCAGCTGGATCAGGAATCCCTTTTCCCCCTGGGATCTCTCATTTACAATCAAAAAGACTCTGAGCAATTCGTAGGCCCTCTTACAGTAGAACATATAAAAACCATTCATACCATTTATATACATATAGATTCTGAAGAGAGTAGCCAGTCTGGTATAGTGGTTGAGGCAACGGGCTAGAAACCAGGAGACTGTGAGTTCTAGTCCCGCCTTAGGCCTGAAAGCCGGCTGGGTGACCTTGGGCCAGTCGCTCTCTCTCAGCCCAAGAGCAAAATCAGGTGTGGTAGGAGAGTTCTAGTCCCGCCTTAGGCCTGAAAGCCGGCTGGGTGACGTTGGGCCAGTCCCTCTCTCTCAGCCCTAAGAAGAAGAAGGGAAGGGCAAACCACTTCCAAAACACCTTGTCAAGAAAACTGCAGGGACTAGTCCAGGCAGTCGCCAGGAGTAAAAAACTGATTCGAAAACACACACACATACAGGTTCTGAAAATCAAGGCAGCAAATACCAGAGGCTGGAAATTAAGCTGGTGGATGCATTTGCCCCACTTGCTGTACATTATAGTACACCATCTGGGCCTGTGTGAAAAACCCCTCTTGTCTTTAAGTCAGAAATACAATTATTCTGAACAGAAAATGCCGAAGGGCTGCCTTTATTTTTATTTTTGATTTTGCTTGCCCATTCTAAAATCCTGAATGGTTATTTCAGATGAACATTGGCTCAAACTTTTGAAATGGAGAATAGATGTTCATTCAGAGCCTTTCTCTTGGACTGTCATTTCTATGTTAATTGAATGCCTGTGTTAATCTAATAGAGTTTAGATTTATGGCAGGTTCTTTACCTTGTCATATCATAATCAATATATATTCCAACATTTAGATGGACATCTGAGAAAATCTGCCTCCTGTCAGCACTTCTATTCTATCAGCTGTCAATAATTCCTAATTTTAATCTTTCAGATGACCAAATTTATGGGTTTTAGTATATTACATTAATCACAGAAATTAACTTTTGGGGGAAACGATGCTAAAGATCAAGATCTTGGGTGAGCTCAGTCTGTTCTCTGCTCTCTTCCCTTGTATTCATCTATGCACAGAGACAAAAAGGATATGAAAATTACTCTACAGAAATCATGCTGGAGGTCTTGTCATCTCCATGGTCACTGTGTTGTCAGGAGGTAGAGGGTGAAAAGAAAGTAAAGTAAAGGTGGCTAATGTAAGAACACCAAGGTATTTTATGGCCATTTGTTTACATGTTTGAATCAAAAGAGTGAAAAACTTGCCACCTAGACAACTTCTACCATATTTCCTATCCAAATACATTGTTTTCTGCAGAACAATCTCATATAACTTAGTTACCAACATTTGCCACAGCCCTCCACAGCCCTCAAGTTCATACCATTCTAGCTCTATAAAATCATATTTCATCCATCTGAGCTGACCATGATCAGTCCCCATGTCTTGTTACCTAGCAGCAATGGAAGAAATAGTCAACTTTGAGTTTGCTTCATTTCTCATTTTCTGATCTTTTCATTCTATTCTTTTCATTCCATTCCAGCCTTCTCATTTCCCCATCTGTTTGTGGAAAATCTGCACTCTGTTGTGCGCATTACTATAACATTCATTCATCATCTTCATTATTAGGAAATACTAATAGGTTCATCTCCTATCAGTCAGGAACCTATTGTTGTCAGCTGCCTACCTTTGAGTTCTAACTTTATGGATGAAAGAAAGAGACAGCTTGCTATGCCACCCTAGTTACATTTTTATAGACCTGTTATGGATTAGGATTACTGATTTCACTGTTGTCACAAATGTTGGTTTCCCCTGTTTGGTGCTTTGGGGATTGACTTTTTCTTTAGGCACCTTTAGCCTAAAGATCACTGCTGTATTTTTATATGTGCTGTATTCATGCAAATCTCTTTTTAAATGCATTGTTGCCTGAGATACTGTTAATAAATGAAGGTAGCATAAAATGTGGTTTTAAATCAGTTTAATAAAATTATTCACATAGATTTTAAATCATTTTTACAGCTGATTTAACATTTGCGACTGCTTTATAGATTATGATATAGGAGGGCGTTTGCATCTTTGCAATTTTATTCCAATTTGGAAACAGTACAAATATTAATTTTTGCTCTGATAATGGAGCCTTTGAGAATTAAGCTTGTCTCTTCCTTATACACATTTTATGAGAATGCTTTAAATATGATTTTTAATATTTTGGGAGACTTTATTGCAAATAATGTTTTTTTTTTACTTTTTTGAAAAAAGTGGGACTCTGAGCTGCATCTTGATTACAAAAGTTTCTGTTCGTACAGATGTTAATGTGACCTTAGCTACTTTACTTCATTTATTTATTACAAACTTTTGTATGCCGCCACACCAAAGATTCTAGGCAGCTTACATTTCATAAAAAATATAAAACTATACATTAAAGTAACACCTATAAATAGCATTGTGCCACTAACATTACAACCAACCAAGACGCCAAACAGCTGCTTCCAATTATGCAGCACCCTTTGCTGCATAAGCTCTGCACAAGACTACTCTCTATGATATCTATAATGATTATTTTTGGAGACATGATACATTTGCTAGAGACAATGAACAACTGTAAAAGAGCATAATGTTGGATCAGATTTGAGCAAATATAGCATGGTCATTAAAGTGCTAGCGTAGACTTGATGGGACTTAAATTTCAAGACTTACTAGACCAGATAACTGATTATATGTCTTAGGACTTCTCTTTCAGGGCAATCTATCTCATGGCATTGTTGCTGAGATAAAATAATGCTGTCTCGAGTGCCTACAGGAAAGTCAATCAAAAATCAAACAAAATAAATGGAGTGAAATAGTCCATGGTCGATATGCTACAAGAATATTCATGTCATGTTCTTATTGCAGGACCATTTCTACTACTACTGTTACTAGGATTATTAAAATAAATATCATGATAAAATATAAACTTGCAAGATCAAGGAGAAGGATCACTTTAATAATGTGATATGGACTCATAGGCTTCATTCCCATGTTTGGTTCTGTATATGTTGATATGATGGCAGCAGAAAACATAATTCTGTGTCTCCATGTATCCAAAGCACATGAATTCGCCATGTTCTCAGATGTACAGAATGAAGGGAGGGTTTGGCTGCCACCACTTTGAAGAATTTTTGTTCTCAGTGGAGTGTTGTGTAAGTTGCCTTTTAGATTCTTAAGGAGGGAAATAATTTGATTCAGATCCTACAAATGAACCAATGAATGTGCTGCACCTTTAGAACAGAGATACACAGCTGAATTCCCAGGGAATATGCAATCCTCTACTCCAGGAAATAAAGCCAGACTGTTCACTTGAGGGAATGATATTAAAGGCAAAACTGAAATACTTTGGCCACATAATGAGAAGACAGGACACCCTGGAGAAGATGCTGATGCTAGGGAGAGTGGAGGGCAAAAGGAAGAGGGGCCGACCAAGGGCAAGATGGATGGATGATATTCTAGAGGTGACAGACTCGTCCCTGGGGGAGCTGGGGGTGTTGACGACCGACAGGAAGTTCTGGTGTGGGCTGGTCCATGAAGTCACGAAGAGTCAGAAGCGACTGAATGAATAAACAACAATGCAATCCTCAAAACTTGGGATGCAGCCACCTAAAGCTTCTAAAGGTTGCTACTAAAATATAACTTTTATTGTGGGAGAATGGAGTAATTATTAAATACATGGGTGAAGAGTAGACATTATTATTATCCTATTTTATTTTAATTCAATGTAATGCAGTGAAATAAAACATTTTTTCCCCTGCTCCTTCCCACTACTGTTGGAATACAAGCTTCACCATGCCACTCAAAGTTCAAATGCCCACCCCACTTCAGGTGGACTGAACAGCTGTGTCCGTGGGCTCAATGGGCAGAACTGAAAATGCAACAGTTTTTTGGGGCTCAGGCAGGTTTTTCCTGAAGCCCAGGAATGTTTTTCCAGAAAAAGGAAAACACCTGGAATCACCCCATCTGTCCTTGCAGCCAGAAGATCTCAAACAGCATTCACGTTTGACTGGTAAGAGCTAGCTGGGAGGCTGGGACATCACCATTTTCCAAGCCTTGCTGTAGCCTTAAAGGGACACTAAGACTGGCCACCCCATTTCTAAATCACCCAATTTATATATATTTTTTAAAGTATGCGTACCCTAAGAGAGGCTTTCTACAGCAAGGAGAAGGTTCTCATGGTGCTTATTGTTATTTTTGGGATCAATTTTTTAAAAAATTCTTTTTAAGTTTTGGACTTTGTTTTCCCTCCAAATATTAAGGAGGATTGAAAGTAAATAACTGTCTCCCTGTTAATATTTTTGTACTAAATTTGAAGATATTAGCATTTTCCTACACGTTGAATCAGCTGTTTTGAACTTGTAATTTTCTGCTTCTACTTTCCCTGTGGAACTGTCTGCATATCTCACTTTCGCTTATGTAAACACATTCCGGAACTCTTTCATATCTTCAACTTTTGCTGGTTAAGTTCCTGGGGGGTGCCATAATCTACTGCTTGGGATATAGAGGACTTTAAACAGACTTTCTCTGATTTCCAACAAGATTTTAAACAGATTCTTTCTGATTCCTACTACATAAGTTTTTATGCAAGGATTCAGGACATTGTGGAAAATATGAGGTCTAAAATGTGTCATCTGGTTGGGGATGTCATAGAGGAAACTAAGGAATTTAACAGTGACAGAAATGCCTCTTCTAAGAGTGAGAGCGGGACTTCTGTTGAAATGCTGGATGAAGATCGGATAGTCAAGTTGAAGAAATTAAAGGGAGGGATTGAGTTGCAAGCCATAAGTGAAATTGGTCTTCTGATGGAAGGCCATGGAAAAGAGGAGTTATTATGTATGGGAGGTCTCCTGAAGAGAAGTTGGAGAGGGGCAGTTGGGCTGTTCAATTTTTTTAAGAAAAAAACTCTGTGCACATTGTGGGGATATACAAATACTCTGGTTTATTTTGAAGTGGGATATGGCTTTAAGAATATTTATCTCGATTGTTTTTAGGGTTTGCTGATTTCATTTATCTTTAACAATTTGGATTAAGATTATTAAGGTATAATAAAAATAATAAATGCCTGGTTTTGGGTTTAATATGATTAAGATAGTTAAAATTGTTGTATCATCAAGTACAATGGCAGACAATTTATATGCTTTTTAGTTTGATCTTTATTATAGTAGACAGGAAAGTATAGAATAGTAGTAGGAAGGAAATAATTAAATGTTATCTTTGGGGGAAATTGGAGGTGTTTTTTTTTTCTTTTAATATAAGCGGAGGGAGCAACTCTATTTAGTGATTTTTATAATGTGCCAATGGGATGATTTATAGAAATAATGTGATTTTGGTTTAATATAGAGTAAGGGATTGATTATGGAAAATTGTTGTATATCCTTGCTGTTAAAAGTCAGAAGTCACCTCTTTTTCTAATTTTGAAAATTTTCTCATGTTTCTACAATTTTTTAGTTTTTTCTTTTCTTTTTCTTTGTAGCTTTTTGTTTTTCTGTAGCTTTTATCTTTGCTTGAAACTTAATAAAATTCTTATTAAAAAAAGTTCAAATGCCCACCCCAAGCTCTAGAAACACCTTGCAGTTCTGCTTTGGAATCAATATCAAGCAGCAGAATGTTGTGGTCCAGCAAAATGGCTGTAATAGTTGGTTTCCAGAATGGTAAAGTTTCAGGAAAGTGTTACAGTATACAAATAACTACCTGCAAACGTCTGCATCATTAGTGAAGAATCTGGCCGCTTTGTTGGTTCACGATAAGGCAGAAGAAAAAGAAATCATCGAACTCATGCACTTTGGGATATATTGATTTTTAGATAGCAAGTAGCTCAGTTGCCAGAATTCTTGTAACCCATCCCTTTCCTCTCAGTAAATCTTATTCAACAGAATCAGTAGGAAGCATGCTTGGAAAAGAATTATTTTCAGCTCGGACAGACACCAAAGAGACTAGCAACAACTCACTTGGGCAATAGGTGGACAGAGCTAGCTTTCACCCCTAAACTTAGACCAGCCTTTCTCAACTTTCTGACCCTGGAGGAACCCTTGAAATATTGTTCAGGCCTTGGGAAAGGAACCCCTGCACATTCAGGCTCCAATATAGGCCAGAAGTTACAAAATTATTATATTCGTTTCATGGGTAGGCCTGTATATATGCATTAACACTGTTCTTAAACTAAAAGGAAAGAATGAAACCTACCTCTTTAATGTTGAGCTGCCCAAATTTGAACTAATTTTTTAAATAAATTGTGATCTCCCAGAAAACCCCTCGTGATCTCTTGCAGAACCCTAGGTTGGAACCTGGTTGAAAAACCCTGACTTAGACTGACATTTTCAGGTGCAATAGAAGATATTACTCTGTTACTACTGCTGGCTTCAACTCCTGGTCTGGATGTACATGGCAGGGAGGAAGCACCATCTTGTCTTACGCCCTAGGCAGCCAAAGGCCTGAGCTGGCCCTGTCACACAAAAATTACAGGGTAAGGAGCATAATCAAATCCTTGTCCCTGTTTTCCCCCTTAATGCATGCCCAACTCTCCACTGACCATACAGTAAAACATGTTACTATGATGTTTTTCTTTCTTTCTTTTTTTTTTCTTGTGGCACCGGAAAAAAAAAGGCCACTGGGTTATTTGCACGAACATTGGAATTAGATGCAGCTGATGGGGTCAATAAATATTACGCCTTGAACTTGCATCTGTATAGTCCTGAGGATACTATATTTGCAGACAGGAATGATGGATTTCCCCAAGGAAGTGTCCAGTTCTCTTGTGAGATGCCGTTATTACCTTGTCGTGTTTACAAATGTTCCCTGACATTGTGCTAAACTTACTAGCGATAGAATAATGCAACCCATTTTTTTTTAATAAAACTTTAGGTTCCATATTGTGGTCACCTTCAAATAAACATATTTAAGTTGGTGTCCTTGTGGTATAATGTCTCATAGTGCAGCTGTAAATCAGGACTGATCGGGGCCTGCTTGCTGTGCTTTAATAAAAAACAAGCCTTAATCTTGTAATGGAAAGAGAAAAACCAGAATGGCAGTCAAAGCCTTACTTCCAAAATGCAAAATGCACAGAGATGCCACTGAATATGTAAACAATTTAAACATGTGTAAATGTGCATTTAGATGTCCCCAGATTTCCTATTTCAATCATTCTCCTCCCTTCTCTCTGCATTTTTTAGACAGAACTACATAGGCAACTTGAAAAGGTTTCAAGGAGCTTCCAGTCTAAATTAAATAATGGGGAGATAATCAAAGATGAAAACACAAAGGCAGGTAAGGAAGAAAAGCATGGAAAAGATTATTTGAAGGAAGGAGAAGAGGTAACCCTGCTCTTACATGAGGAATGCATGAGCTGGTTAGAGAGGCATATATATGAAAAAGAGCCACGTTTAATGAATACTGCAAGGAAGCACATGCAGAACGTCTAGATCTTTTCCACAAGGACCTTCCTCAAATTACTTGAGGGATAGGTACCTCCAGCTTCTTAGCAGAGCATCCATTCTCAGTAGGGACACACTGAGGCTGCCATTCATCTAGCACAGCCTTTCTCAACCTTTTGACTCTGGAGGAACCCTTGAAATAGTTTTCAGGCCTCCAGGAACCCCTGCACATTCAGGCTCCAATATAGGCCAGAAGTTACAAAATTATTATATTTGTTTCATGTGTAGGCCTGTCTGTATGCATTAACAGTGTTATTAAACTGAAAATCAAGAATGAAACTTGCCTCTTTAATGTGAAGTTGCCTGAATTTGAAATGCTTTTTAAAATAAATCGTCATCTCCCAGTGAACCCCCAGTGACTCCTTGCAGAACCCCGGGGCAGAGAAACCCTGATCTAGCATCTACAGTGAAAAAGCGACATGATTAGCTCCCCTGGATAATCTGGAGGGATGAAAGAAAAGGTGGTGTCAAAAGCAGTCAGGACCCACAAAGCTCTTTATAGGCTCTGCTTGACTTGCACTTCCTCAGAGATAACCAAACACTTTTATGAACTCTGCTTTTAATTTGTTGTTGTTGCTGTTGTTGTTGTTGTTGTTGTTATGCCTTTGAGTCAGTCTTGACTCCTGGTGACTGCCTAGACTAGTCCCTGCTGTTTTCTTGGCAAGATTTCAGGAGTGGTTTGCCATTGCCTGCTTCCTAGGGCTGAAAGAGAGTGACTGGCTCAAGATCACCCAACTGGCTTTGTGCCTAAGGCAGGACTAGAATTCATGGTATCCCAGTTTCTAGCCTGGAGCCTTAACCACTACACCAAACTGGCTCTCTCCTTTTCATTTTACAAGTACCCTATTCTGACTTGTCAATGAATATTTGGCATTAAGCCCAAGGCAACACAAGGTCTTCCAGTTAGGGTAGAATTCTGACTCTTGTTAAACTTAGTCAGCATGTCAGTTGTAAGGGATGATGGGATTTGTAATCCAATATCTGGCAGAGCAAAGATGTAGGTGTGCAACAGTCTACAAATCAGGACTCAGCATGACTCACATTAGCAGAATAAGACTAGGTTTGGACAACAGTTGACCCAATAGAGAATATACTCCTCCTTGACCTCTGGCAGTTGAGAAGCTGGTAATTCTCACCATTTTTTTTAAATGTTAAAATTAGAAAAAAAAAACATTAGAATCAGGCTACAGGCAGTCCTTGCTTAGCGACCACAACTGGGACAGGCAACTCTGTCTTTAAGTGCCATGGTTGCTAAGCGAAATATCATGTGACTATGATGGACTTATGACGTTGCTTCCCATTCTGTCATTAAAGAGTCACCATGGTCATTAAGCAAAAAATCACATGACAGTGACTTGCAATTTTACTTCCATGTTGTCCATTAACTCTGCTTGCTGCAAGCCCATTGGGAAGCAAGTGAGTGGCAATCACGTGACCACAGGACGCTATGACCATTGTCGGTGCAAGAATTGGTACTAACTATCCTGTTTATTTATCCTCATCCTTTTCTGAGCCTGTTACATTCCCTCCTGAGGATCATAGTTGAGTACAAAGTAAAGCAATGAAAGGAACAAAGATGCAGGATGCCACAGCTGAGCAGGAAAGACCAATATAGCTCAAAGTCATGCCAGGTAAGTTTGGGGCTAAAACCCAGCTGGGTGATGGTCTTCCTATGACATACTAACCCCCTCTGCAATCCAGTTAAATACATTGTGCAATCAGGAGCTAACAGGAGCTAGATTTTTTGAGGAATGGATCATAAAATTATGTCATTGAAAGGTCATCAGTGGTCATCTGGCCCAGTGTTCTATTCAACATGGTTTGTGCCCTGGCAGATGGGCAGCTAAATACCTTGAGGACAAGAGAGCTGTCTACACCCAAGACAATATGTGCCACTGTTTTTTGTTGCTTCCCTCCCACTGGTTTTCATACTGTCCACTGGCCTCCTCCAGTCTGCTCCACATTCTTGCATGATTAACAGCTCAGTTCAAACCTGCACTGATCCAGATGTTTCCTGCAGATGCTCAGAAACACGGTGGTGGTGGGGAACGTACTAGAATCCTGTAGGTTTCCTCCCCTTAAATGCCCATAGACTGAGCTAAAATTGACATCACAGCACTGCAGTAAAAAGTGTCACAGAACTTTTGAAACCCGATGGTGTTCTATGAATATATTGTAAGTATTTGACGTCCCAAATTTTTATTTTGCTTACTACCCCCAGTTCTGTAAACACACACACACACACACACAAATATTGGAACCCTCCAATATGTATTTAAATGCCAAAAAGCACAGGCAACATAAGAACAGGCCCCATGGAACCTGGTTTTGTATCAACCTTTCAGCTCAGAAAACAGAGCTGGTCTTTGTTTTCTGCTGATAGGATGCTTACTAGCCAAGGAATCTTTCTGACCTTCAATTTATTTTTTGTATCCATGACGACATGACAGAATACGTGTAATTAGCTCAATGATGTTGTAGGGATGGTTTTCTTTTATTTTTAAGGCAGTGTGTGATCTGATATCTGCAAGCATGTTTATGATGCGCGTGAGGCTTAGCTGAAATCTGCCAAGACTTCTAGTCAAGCAGATGGTGACCCCTGTTTGAACTTGCCCTCTTGTTCAATTATTCAACTGTATTTAATTTTCCACCATGTGGCAAAAGCAGTCATGTTGCTCTAAATCCTCTAGGTGGCACCGAAGACCACCGAAGACCAAAAAAAAATCTCTCCCCCCCCAACAAACATCCTTTAGTTTCTTATATATATATTTATTTATTTATTTATTTATTTAACATTCAAACTCATTTGCAGAAGCGGATTATGAGTTCTATCCTTTGAACAATGGTTTCAGTTTAGGATCAAATTATGGAGGAAAAGGGGACTTTTTAAAAAAAAGTCAAATAGTATATGAATAAGGAGCAAGCTCAAAGAAATCTGCATTTTAATGAGATGTTTGATAGATTTTAGGTTTAATATTTAGCCAAATAATTATTTTGAGCTCTTCCCTTATTATGCAGTTTAGAGTTTTATCTGCAACAGTGAATTTCTTACGGTTTTGAGGCTCGTTCCTAAATAATTTGTATTAATATTATTAGTGGTGTCTTTGCTAAGTAAATCTTTTTTTTTTAAAAAAGAAGGTATTACTTTTAGCTATTAATACTTATTTACAATTACCATGCAAAAATGGCTAATGTTTCATTAGAAGAGATAATAATACAGATCATAAAAGAGATGAAGTTCATGAGAAGGCAAGGATCAGCTTTATGATTTTATGGCATAATACAGTAGAACCATTGATAACTATCTAAGTTATAATAAAAGAGAGTAAACAAAAAATTAGCAGATGTTCAATAATATTCACTTTCTATATTTCAATTGTACAGCTGAATCTCAATATTCAAGACTTGGTGCTGGGATGGGTGCATATTTCATAAATATGGTTGAGGGTCCATTTTGCCAAATCAAATGTTATTTTTCCAATGTTATCTGCTTTTTAGGATGTAAAGATCAGTGGTTCTCTATAGAAAATGAATTGTTTCAACTGATGTCATGCATCAATGTTTTACAAAGCTGGTGGTAAAATTTCACCCTCCTCAAATGCCTATATTTTAACAGGCAGTAAAAAACATTTATTTTGAAACCAATGGATAGACAGGAAAAAATATTTATTATATTACCAAGAACTTTCACCTGATTATTCTGTTTACCTTAGATAAGATGGCTGAAACAGAAACCTACTTAAGCTGCGGAGCAAATTTTCTTAAATTCAAAAGCTACATTCTCAGTGGTTGATACATGAAGCAGCAAACAATTTGGGGTCACCTGTTTTGAATGAAATTTTTAGCATTGCAAGAGATAAAATCTCTTCCAAAATTATTGTTCTATTAAAGATTTAAGAGACTAATCTGGCCCACTGTTGAAGCTTCACTTTCTGAACATTTCAGTTTATTTCCCTGTTTGAAAACAAAAAAGGATCAGCACTATAACCATACAAAATTGATCCACAGTGGAGTGAAGAGGAAGAAAAAAATATACCAGGTCTTAGTAAATCTAAAGCATGTAGATATGTGCAGAATATAGAAAGATCCATATTTATAAGCAATAACGTCTTATGTTAATGTCTCATTATCATTTCGGATAAAATTATTTATCCCAATATTTGCATAAATATACAACATTATGTTTGCTGGATTTGATTTCTTAGGCTCCTTTCATTTCCCCCAAATAATGGGAAAGGAATATTTACATGCATGGCAAACCATAAGCCAATTCTTTCTTCTTTATCCCAGTCCTTTAGTTTAAGATAAACTGGGGACAAACAGAATGGACTTGGAGAATTATTGAGAATCCTGAATTTGGAAAAGTTGTGCTAGGGCCATATTATGATGGCCTTCTGGATTGTTATAGATGAACATTTCCCCCCACACATTTATGCAAGATCTTCCATTTGGATTCCATCGCACATGATATAGACATTGGGTTTACCAAAAAAGTACACACATACTGTGATAAATCATTGCCTGATAAAAAATCATTTGGACCAAGAAAATTCTGTTTGTTTCACAGCTTTAAGAGAAAAATCATGCAGTTGTTCAGTTATTGTTTGATTCTGCAGCTGAGCGAAATCTTATTATTTGGAAAGAAAGTTTTTACTAATATGCCTAAGCCACATATTGTTCTACTTGAGACTATGGAAATATTGCTAATCAGAACTGATACTATAGAAACAGGCTTGCCTACTTAGAGGCAGAGTTAGCTTAAATTGCTTAACTCAGAGTTAACCCATTTTGAGGGGTTCCTATAATGCAGCCTTTCTCAGCCTTTTGACCCTGGAGCAACCTTTGAAATCTTTTTCAGGCCTTGGGGAACCCCTGCCCATTCAGGCTCAAATATAGGCCTGATTTGTTTCATGTGTAGGCCTGTTTATATGCATTAACAGTGTTCTCAGACTGAAAATAAAGAAGGAGCTTACATCTTTATTGTGAAGTTGCCCAAATTTGAAATAATTTTTTAAATAAATTGTGATCACCCAGGGAAACCCTAGTGACCTCTTGCAGAACCCTAGGGGCCAATGGAACCCTGGTTAAGAAAATGTGCTATAATGTATTGAATCATAAGGTAATCCAACAGGCCAAAGTCACATACTGTCAGATCCCCCCGATCAAAGGTTTCACAGAAACCCTTATCGGAGCATCTACCATCATTTCCTTCTCTAAGGAATGGAATCCGTGTCGCCAGATGGGAGGGGATGTGAAGTTGGAGTGTGAAGTGGTTTATTATGGCTATGGAGGACATCAAGGACATGGGGTTGAGATATGCCAGGAATACCATCTGGATGGGAGGGGGGGTGACATGGTTTCATGGGAAAGGGGACTAACTAAGATAATGTAGTTTTTTAAGTTAGGTTTGAGTGGGAACTCTTTATTCGCAGCTTGCCTTCTGTACCCTTCATTAAGCTTCATTAAAAGTGTAAAAGGAATCCCAGCCTCCTGACTGTGATTGTGTGAATGCTCAAATGATCAGGTGCTGACACATACCATGGCTAAGCTATGAGCATGCCCATGTGTGCACAGCCAAAGACACAACTAAGTTTTAAAACAAAAAGCATCTGCAATGTATCTGGAATATTGTAATCATATTAGAATGGTATTATGAGAGATGCAAGTTATTAGCCATGAAATGGTTCTAAACCCAAGGACGATATAGAGAGGAAGCAATAGATAAATATGGTTCAATGAGAGTGTTTGTTTTTTATGAAAATGATTTTGAATTAGAGTGCTATCTGATATTTTTCTAAACATTTAAATGCTTCCAACCTGTTATGTTTAATAGGAGGGACAAATAAGAATGTTCAGGAATTATTTCAAATAATTTCTGTGTACACCTGTGGCAGTATATATGATGTCAGGTGTTGATGTGGATAGTCAGGAATGGATTAGAATACTACATAAGGTAACAAGCAGTAGTGGTATTCATTTAAAGATACTATATATCAAGGGTAACAGCCACCTGGAAATTCTCTGTCCTTCAAAGATCTTCAATAAACTTTCTTAGGCATATGTTATAATCATGCTTCATGTTCCATTTGGATCAGTGTTGCAATTAGCAGCAGTTTATTCCCTATTTGCCTATTAAATGTATGGCACTACTCAAAAGGTTTAAGGTAGCATACCATTTACTAATGCCAGAAATCACAAATATATTAAGCTTAATACTATGTATTGATTTCCTCCCCTATTCCTGAACTATGGAGACCTTGTTTAAGGTCTGTTTATATTCAGCAAACTTCCTTAGCAATAACATTCACTCATAAACATCACACTAACTCTGGCATTGCCATCCTTCCATACAGATTGTATGACAATATTACAGGAAGACCTGTGGCTTCATTATGTTTTTAATTTTTCATCTAAAACAGCTGGATTAAAAAAAAAATATGGTCATACTTACAGCCTAAGTAGTTGCTTTGATACATGTGTGGATCATGATAGCTGATCTCTGTGCTATCAATACGACAGAATGGGCCAATTGGTTGGAATAAAATGGTGAGTTTCTATTAATACTAGTCTTTAAACTAAACTAAACTAAACAAATGTGCTTGTAGAATCCTACCTGTCATGAGTGCCGTTGAGCTGAAGACATCAGCGCAATGGCACACATGACAATAACAAGGAAACAGGGGAAGGGGCTCAAGATAAGTAGCCATCAACTCACAAAGACTGAAGGACAAGAGACAATGGCTAAGCGGATCACGAGGCACACCCAAGCTGTTAGCGCTAACGCAACGGAGATCGCCCAGCTGACAGCAATCACCGGAGGAATAGGGAAACCGATGATGGGCGATCCCGGAGCACCAGCGGGGCCTCGCAACCCCTCACCTACCGGCAGGACAGCGTGTTGGACAAAGGGGGGATGACGTAACCCAGAGTGAGGGGGCGCTGACCGGCGCGGGGTATTTAAACCCCGCACCGGCGCGCTCCTGTCACTCTCAGCTTTTTTCCTATACTGTATCTACACTGCGAATAAACCAGAGCCTGTTTCACGGAATCAGCGTCTGTGTATTACTCGGAGGTAGGCAGCGCATGACACTACCATTATATTATCAAATCTCTGTCTCTCTCAACATTTTCAGATTATTCTAGTTTTTTGCTATACCACCAGAAATTGATGCCACATTTCTTTTGATTGGCCCAATTCCACTGAATTAGCCGCTGACTTGTCACCTGCAGCGAAGATGTCAACTACTGGTTAAACAACATCATTCTGCCCTTTGGTCTTTTTCTCATCTGCTCCAATCCACAGCCACTCCCCAAATTTCACCTTTGTTCTCAGCTGACACTGGCAACGATTTAAGTCGGGGTTTTGTTTTTGGTCAAATGGCCGCAGAAGGAATGCTTTTTCTTTTATATATACATAGCTATCTTAGAATAACTGATAGGGTGCCCAGCAAACAAACATCCATAGAGGATTTTAAAAATTGTAGAACTGTTATCCCTACCAATGCTGGAACTGTTTAACAACAGATAAAAATAAATATTTAGCTGTTTTCTAAGCTGTTTGCAGCATTAGCTAATTAAAGGAGGATGGGAGATGGAGATTTCTTCCCTGTCCCCCAATATCTAATTATATCAATTTAATTTTAGAAATTTTGTATCTTGGAAAATTAAGATTGTAGCACCAAAGCCCTGCTTTTTAAAATGGTGGTATTTGCCTGTGGCATCGAATCTAAGCTGTCTCATGGCACCTTTTCTGCTCCCTTCCTGTTAATGCTAACTTAAGTTAATGAGTAGCTCTTTTAGATGACATTCCTCATCTTCCTCTCCCTTCTCATTTCTAATACTTCCCCACTTTGTTTGCCACCATCCATCACTCAGTGGAAGATCTATGAACATTATTTCTCAGTTGTTAAGTAATGCATGCAAAGAAGTACATAAAGGCTTTCCTTCATGTTCCAAATCTGGCTATCTTTCTTTCTCTCTCTCCCTCTCTCCCCCTGCCCTCCTTCTCCCCCTCCTCTTTCTCTTTCTCCTGAAGGTGGCAGTGAAAGAAAATGAATTCCATTCTCTCTTCAACATTGGCAAAAACAGATGGGGCAGCCCCCTCTTTTACCCCTTTCTCCTTGTGCCCAGGAGTAACAACAAGGAAAACTGATGCTCTTCTAAAGTGCTACAGATCTGATTGTAGGAAAAAGGTGGGCTCCTTCTCCTACCCTCCCCCCTGTTCATCCCCAGCAGATCCTGGCATGATCAAGCCCTACCCTAGCCAAGCTTCCTAAATAAACGACTGGGCTGAACCACTTTGGGTCCCTACCCCCACCCTCTTTCCAAGATAATTGAGTATCATAATGGTGGGAAGGAAACCTGGCCATCATTTGCTGCCTGTCAGATCTCAGGACTCATCTTCATGTCATCAGTCACCATTGAATCAGTGTGTCATTTTTCCCAGCCTTCAGCACTGCTCGTTCACATTCCGTTCATTATCTCCAGCTCAGACCAATTCCCCCTCCTATCTCGCTCTCCTCTTCCCCCCTCCACAACCCCTTAAATGCATCTTTGTGCGACTCTCAGTCTTCTGATTATGAATCGATGATCATGTGGTGTAAGAGAGATAGATGGCTTTTAGTTCCATCTTGTCTTCTCTAATTGTAAAATATTAGTTACATTAGACTGTGTCTTTTGATTAATGGAACTTATTTGGAGTGGCCTGTCCCAGCCCACCCCCCCCTAAAGTCCTCCACTGACTTTTGAGAATTGAGTGATTTCACTTAAAGCAGACAAATAGGTCCTTCAGCAAGACGATAGCTAAGCTCTAATATCAAGAGCAAAGGAAGCTCGAGGAGGCAGAGTTTCTCTGTGTGCGAATTTGAAAAAAAAAGGATTCAACTCTGATTAAACATACAGGCCATTATTAATATACATGCATCTGTGCTCGTTTGCAAATCCAGCAATTCTCTTCTCTAGCTACGAAAATAGGGACCTATGGCCAAAAGGATTTCAAACGGAGAGATAAATTAAAAGTATCTTGGGATGCAGCTTAGGATGAAGATAGCCAGCGTGTTGAAACTTTGATATATTATCAGTCAAACAAAGTATGTACATACATGCATACATACACACACATACAGATTTACACAAACACACAATGCTATCTCAAGCTCCCTCTTATACTTTACCGGATATGTCATCAACAAAATGTCTCTTTCGCTGTATCTGTGGCACTGTTTAAACATATACATACACTTGTCCTGTGATACAGAATTTATCTTATTTGGCACTATTTACTTAAACATGAGTCTTATGATAAAGTCCTTGCTGTACAATTGGAATGGCATTTGGTACATCCCTTATTATAAGTAATCACACTCTATCTTTCAGTACAAATTCAAGGACATGTTCACTTTCAGGCTATCAGTTCAATTAGGAAAAGTCTATTTGCTGTCAATGTCTATATCTCATAGAAATAGAACACACAGTTCATAAACAAATCAAAGCTTTTTTTTAAGTGTTCAGCAGAACATGTTAGAATGCCTTTGAAGTATACAGAAAGAATTCAAAACAACAACAGCTAAGCAAATCTCAATTCTTTTTTTTTTTAACTTCCAGATTGAATTTGGACTGTTATTCTTTTATAGCAGTCATAATATTAAGACTGTGACATTTGTCTTTTACTGTTAGTATTTGCAGAAAATGCATTTAGATATTATCTTTATTTGGGGTTTAATCTTGCATTTGATTGCATCTGTAGTGTTCCCAGAAAAGTTAGTGGTATTTTCCGTTGATAAAAGCAGAAATACCAAAACCTCCATATTAAAAAATAGTGTACTATATCTCAGAATACTGACATTCTGAATTGATTAGCGTAGTAGCAAAGGACTACCATCTTCATGTCCTGCCTGTGAGTTCTGAAAGAGACTTGACTCCCAACACATCATACAGGGCTGGATAAAACTTGGTCGGCTCTATCAGTGCTCTGCTACATTTTGATTTGAAATTTTAGCATTCAAAGAATATCAGAATAAGTCATCCTTGCAAAAAAGGTCACCCAGAGTTTGGAATTAGACACTGCTGGAGATATAGTACATTTGCCAGTTACAGAAGGAGAAGGATGCATTTGAGGGCTACAACAAAGCCCCTTTCTTAGTAGAATTTTTCTCTTGATTGGGGAGATTGCTCCTTGCTATTCCAGGCATGCATGATGGAGATGCAGACTGTTTGTGGACGAGACGTTGGATGAGCAACCAGGGATATAATATTTGACAACAGAAGTCTGATTTTTCTGCTGAAACCCATAGCATCCTTGCTTTGTAGGAAACAGCAGATGGAGGTGATCTTCCTTTGTTGCACACTGGTGTGCAGCAGTCCCCACTCATGAAAGCCATTCCCTCTTTGGCATCATCTCATGTATTGGGTGTGGAGGTAAGGGTTAATAAAGCATCTGCTTTGCAAATATTCCAAATTTTCTGTGTTTTCAAATCTTTTCAAAGATTTTATGTTTCAGATTCCTTCAGACAAAATTACTCAGGGGTGAATGCAGTAACCCTTACTTTTTCCTGGGTTGGACCTGTCTAGAGGATCTATTCAGAAGGCAGAAGAACCAAATCTGTCTTCACCATGTGTATAGCAAGATCCAGGGCATTTGTCCCAAGTAGAGACCCTATGATACAGTTAGATAACTTCTGGACTTTATAGACTTATGAGCAGGAGATGATTTTTTAAAGTAGCATTCTAAATTAATTCCATCTGTGCTGAGCCATTCTTGCTGCATTTGAAGGCCCTTTTGTTGTTCTGCTAAATGGGACCCTGAATTGTGCCCCAGTGTCCTGAAACAAACAGCAACACTGCCAACCTCTTTTAGGACCATACTGCTTTTCTTCCCTGTGCATGGCTTCTTTTCATACTGGCTAAGAATAGTCCCACATGAGGTGAAGGCAGCAGCCTTTGGAAAATTGCTGAAGAAACCATGAGAGGATCAGATTACACAGTCCAAAGCAGGTCAGACAAGAACATTGCATAAGAGGATGGAAGTATTTGCAGCAGGACTGGCCTAAAACCTTATTCCTGTAGTGAAGAAGAAGACTGCATTCTTCCTTCTTCTTACTAAAGCTGATTAGGTTGACCTTTGAAGCATACAGTATGTAGCTGGCGATGGGACAAAATCCTCCTATTGACATTAACATTAGATCATTTACATTAGGTCATTAGTCATAAATGTGCTGGAGTAGTTAAAGTGTTGGACTACTGGGGCCAGTCATTCACTTACTTTCTGTCTGAAAGCCTGACACACCCTAACCTATCTCATAGGGTTGTTATTGGGGGAAAAATTGGAGGAGGGAATGTTGAGCCCCTGGAACGATGGGCTATACACCTAACATATACAGTAAGTAATTGTTCAAAAAGTCCAGGAACCACAACCTAGAGTCTCTGAATTCAATACCAGATATGTCTTTTGATATTGCTTCTCTTCCCTCCCGTAGGGAACTTTTGCAGTATGCAGAAACTTTATTTTACAATGGAACAGGAAATCAATAAGAAAGGAGAAAAAAGAGGCAATTTCCACGGTCCAAATCTAGTTCTGGAACATGGGTTCACAACCTGCAGTGGGAGAAAGGAGACAACCTCTCATTGGCTTTTTGTACAACTTCTCAGCTTGCTATAGGACACTCTACAGTGATAATTTCAGTCTTCCAAAAGAGCTGCAGCTCTTGCTGATAATTTCCAAGTAAATGAAAATTCAGGGGAATATAGGTGAAGAAGGTCTGGCCATGACTACATCTTGGTTTGTCAATGTCCGCACCCATTCTCCCTTGCCTTGACTGCAACACACTCAGCACCTTTTCCCCCTGAGTGTAATGTGTTTCAAATGGAAGGATTGCATTTTTTTAAGGCAGCAAAATTCCCCTTTGTCATGCAAGAATCTCAATAAATGAAACTTTAATATAATTCTGTGTACAAAGCTATGCAGACATAAAAATCAACCATGCATAGAAACCACTGCTGTCTGGGAAGAGAGTGTTTTAAAACTTAAAAAAAAACTTAGTTGTTTTTTGTTTTTTAAGAAATTCAAAGTCTACCATCGTTTTTAAAAGAAAAATATGGCCAACAGTGTAAAATGGCAATTACTGTACCCACCCCGTTCCAAGTTTTTTTAAGGTTGTTTCATCTTCTTGCTCTGGGGTAAATAAGGAACGTAGATATAGTTCCCATTTTGGTGAAATCAACATTGCAGTGTGCTTTTCACATTGACAGTCCTTAGCAAAGCAAAGATCTCATTTTAGACCTAGAATTGTTTGTGGAATGGATGGGTTACAAAGTGGCTTAAAAGGCTTGGATCATGGATGCAGAGGCTCTGACATCTGAGTGGTCGTTTTTCCAAAACATGCTTAACTAATCAATTTTCTCGGATCAGTCAACCTCTTGAACCATAAACTCAAAACATGGATTTGCATAACAAAAAACAACCTCAACCCAAACAACCAAAGTTAGTATGTTGTGTGAATGCTGGCCTTAGGTCTTTCTTTGTCCTGATTTAAGGATGTAGTGTAAACCCAGGGTCATTCATTCATTCATTGGATGTAAAGGGCCATCCAACTCAAACAGTGTGACTCTAGGCAGTGTACAACAAAAACAAAAAATAAACAGTAAAAAAATTAACCATACAATGTTAAAACCAACCTAATGTGTAACATGTAAAATTAAATGTGATAATTAAACAGCCAAGACAGGATTTCATATTCATCATCTTATGAACCAGGATCAAAGGCATTACGGCATGCTAGTTGCCTGGATACCATGGACGGAAGTTATGTGCTGGTATCTACATGAGAACTATAATACATACACACAGAACTAAATGTAGGTATAAGATCTGGCCAAACAGTACTTAGAGAGCTGAAACAATTATTAGATGGCAAGTTAGAAGTATTATTTACTTACCTTTAGGACACATCAACACAAACGGCCAATTTCTTGGGTTCTTTTAAATTTCCTTTTAAACTTTGGATCAGACCAGTTTTCTAAAACATGGTTGCACTTCTTTTTTTCACTGAGACAAGGATGGATTTTTTATATGGGATTAATTGCTTACCAAAAGCAATTTGTCATCCCTATGAAAGTAGAGCTGACATGTATTCTGGTAGGGTATGCAAACTCTAAATACCTTTAGGTTGTCTTTCTGGAGAGTTTGGAGTAGTAATCAATCACTCATTTCTGTTGGGGGGCAGAATCTGGCCATTGGTGGTCCACCTCTTCTTATGTTAATGACGTATTTTGATTAACATGATCTTTGAAGCAGTTTATGGCTGGGGAAGCAATATATACCCTGCTGTTCAAATCCATGCCACAGAATTCTGTGGAGACCTAGTTAATGCATCCTTCAACTGTCACTGGGTCATATCTCCACTGTTAGTGATCAGTTGAAGATGAGCTTAGTGGAAGACGAGGGTGAAACTAAACGGAAGTGAAACAACACGGGGTGGGGGAGTCATCAAAAGCAATTCTCAATCACTAGTCTATTGCTCTATTTAAGGATCCTATAATTTGGGGAGGTTATACACTAAATAATTTGTAAGGCTTCAGAACATGCAGGTTATTGTTTGAGGACAGATGGTTCATCGTACTTTACTGCTTATTCCTTCTGTGGTTTCTCATATGTACGACTGATGTGCATCCTGAATTCTTTGTTTCTTGCTAAAATCTCTAATCTAAAACAGGCAATCAAGCACAGAGACAGTGATTCAGAAAGCATAACCATAGCTTTAAAAGAAAGAGGTGGGGGGGAGGTGAACTCATCAGCAGTTAAGAAGCAGATGTGTTTGCTAGAAAAAGCATGGATGTGATCAGAAATAGCAAAATGGGACAAATAAATACAATTAGGCAGCCTTGAAAATTTCTGTCCTGAACAAGGTGACTATTAATATTAAGATTCCTGAGTGATCTTCTGGAACAAGAGTGTGCCTATGGAGATGCACATGGAGAGGCGCATGCACATGTGCATGCACACATGCAGACAGACACAATTTTAAAGATGTTTCTTCCCATTATTTGATTGCTTTACTTAGGAAACCTATTGTATTGGTGACTACCACAGCTACTTCAGCCTTGGTTAGTGTTTGTTTGTTTGTTTGTTTGCTTGTTTGTTTGTTTAGCATTGGTGTGCCTGTGGAAGCAATGCTATTTTCAGAGGTAAATTGCCCTGACAGAGAGGTAGGAAAAAGCAAATGATAATAATAATAAATCATCATCTCTTTTTTCTCTCTTTGGACAAATTTTCTCTTCTCCCTCCCTCCCCATTCCTTTTTATGATTCTTGTCTTTTATTTCATCCTGTAGCTGGCATTTCTGTTTCTAAGCATCTGAAAGTCATTAGAGGCTCCCCAGTCTATCAGGTGCCGATACAAAGAAGCTGAACAGGATGCTTAGCAGGATGCAGGGCATTTGTCCTGGGGTGGCAAATGTTTCCAATCCTCTAGGGGCAAATCAAAGGCATTCGGCAAATTAATAATAATAATATTAACGATGATGATGATGATGATGATGATAATGTTAAAAGCATCCTTCTCTTTCCTTTTCTCTCCTGCACTCCCACTTCCTCCCTTGCTTCTAAGAGAATGGCTTTGCCGGCGGACGTGGGTGAAACAGTTTTACTCACAGATGGTAGCTTTGGCATCAGATGGAATTTATATAACAGTAATTCTGATACTCTGCCAAAATAGTACTGAAAACACCAGGGAGATAGTACAAGACAAGTCATGTGGCTTTGCTGAGCTTGTTGTGGGAAGTTTGGCCGGGGGGGGGGCGAGGGGAGGAGGAAGGAGAAAAAAAAACCCTCTCACATTTTCCTCTTTATATGTTATTGTTTTAGCCCGAAGGACCAGAAATTGCAGTCTATACTGCCACAGGCAAAAATCTTACATCTCTCTCCCTCTCTCTTTTTTATGAGAGAGTTTCCCAGATGTTGAAGCTGCTGTTGGGAGAAGGGGGGCAGAAGTACCCCACATGGCTTCTGATTGTATCTCTTGCTTTACATGGATTGAAGAAGAGAAGGTTCAAAAGATAGTGGCCATATTGGTTTCAAGGATCGTGTTTTCCAGGGTACTATGTCAAGTTCATTGGACTTCTTCTGGCACAAGCCAATAAGGACTGTATTTTTCTATTATTGCTATTGTTGTTATTATTATTACAAGCATTGTAATAATGAAAAGATTATTTTACAAGCATTGTAATAATGCTTGTAAAATAATCTTTTCATTATTTCATGCTTTGGAGCACAGTTCTGGAGAACTTGAAACAGAGGCCCATAGAAACCATTATTTATGTATTTATTATCAGATTTTTACCCTACGTTTATTTTTGGTCAACGCAAGGTGGTATACATACATAATGCTCCTGCTTCCTATTTTCCCCACAACAACAACCCTGTGAAGTGGGTTGGGCTGAGAGTGTGTGACTGCCTGAGAGTGAATGACTGACTCATATTAATGTCAATATTCTAATACTTACAATGTTAGACTCTTCATGGTCTCAGTGTTCCTTTCCTGCAAGAGCTCTCTTGTTGAGAAAACTGGAATGGGAGCAATTGGCACCCAAGATGAATCTGTGCAAAAGCCCCCTAGCCACAGCTTCCACCTGCTCTTTGAGCAGGAGCTGTGAGTATAGGGGAATCTCAAAATTGCATACCAGCTCCGTTTGGGGGAATGAAACCCTGGCAAGAGTCAAAGATGGTACCTCACCAGAACCAGGGGGACTAAAGACCAAGTCACTCTGTCTTGCTAGGGTTGAATTGAAGTTGAATCCTCCCCATCCAAAAAGCCAAACAACCTTACAGCCTCTGGACACTGGGTTAGCACAAGGACGGTATTACTTGATCAGCCAGGAGTGGAGACGTATAGCTGGATATCATCAGCATACTAAGGATACCGCACCCTGTGCCATTGGATGACTTCTCTGGGTGGTCTTATGCAGATGCTGAAGAGGAGGGGTGAAAGACCTGAGCCCTGGGGTCCCCCACACTGCAGGACCCTAGGCCTTGACCTCCTACCAACACCGACTGGGACTAGCCACAGAGAAAGGAGGAGAACCACTGTTTCAGCCACTCAAAGTCTAAGTGCATTGTTCATTCTCCCAGCCCCAAGTCATTCCTTGCTTGTCTTAAAGGTATGGAGATTTAGAAACAATTACGATATACTCTGGTTTCAGCTTGATTAAGGTCTCTTCATTCAGGCAAGGCAAATGTGGGCAGCTTATATGAAGGTTCCGTGTAATCTTCAGCCTTATTGAAAATGCCATTGGCAGGCAATTGGTGCAGAACTGCAAGGCAGAGAAAGGGTTGTTCCTTCTCCTAGAACAAATGGATTGAATTTAGGAGGTAATCTGTGAAGCCATCTTTGAGCTGACCTTCCAAATTCAATATTGCCAATTGCTTGGATTTTACAGTCATTTCTTAGAAAGGGTTTATTGCATGGAAAAAACTTCCAAAACCCTTTTAAGAGAGACACATAGGCATATAATATTTGGTTAGTATAATATATTATGTTAATATGATGTAACAAAACTTCTCCCCTTGCCCTTTCTTTGGGTTCTTGTTATTGGCCATGAAATCAGGGTCCAATCAGGGTTGAACTGAAATTGATCTATCTGTTTGCTGTACTGTGTCTACAAGAAGGCCTTTGTGTTTCCAATTACTTTTCAGACATGAGGAGAAATAGTGAAACATTATGAAGGTTTTCTTTTTTCAAATAGTCCAAATCTGCATGTTCACTCTCTGTCTTTCTCTGTTGATCTCAGGTAGCTCTCACATCACAACATTTCTTTAAATGTTTAAAAAAATAAAGAGGAGCCACTTATTTGTTCTTCCCCTCCTTCTACTTCTGTTGTAAGCAGCATTTCAACCATCCAGGAGCCATTTCTGGGCAACCTTTACTCTTAGGTGCAAAAATGACTCTTTTTGCTCTAATTCAGCCAACATAATTTTATGGAATATTTTTATTTAGTCAGCAGGACTTTTTAACTTCTCCTTGGTTATCATTAGGACAAATTCTCATCCTGGAAGCTCCTGAAAACTTTCATTATGGGAATGCAGTCGGCTGGAGCCATTTCAGTGGGTCCACCAATAGGGGAGAGGGTTTTTTTCTCCCCCTTTCAAATGTATATTGTGAGACTCATAAAGCAGAATGGCTTCATCAAAGCCGTTATTGTATATTGGACAAATGCATTTATTCAGCATTTTCCACCATCCATATTATTATGTTCCTGCTTTAGGGCCATTCTGGACTACTGGGTAATACATACAGTATTTTAGAATATTTGCTGTGCAGAATAAAAATATGCCACAAGTTTATTGCGGAGAGGGGAGGGAAATCTAAATGCACAGCAGTAGTCACCAGCCATCTTATAGCCTATTCTAATGTGGTGCCAAGTTTGGAAAATGGGAACAGTTCCCAAAGAGCTTCCTACTTACCATTATGATTTTGAACTTCATCCATGCCTTCATGACATAGTATCACAGGTAGAAGTACTGCTGTTTCCTTCACAAATTATGGGAAGTTGAGGAAATGGATGTAAATACCTACAAGGTGAATAAGTGGCCAGAAGTGTCGCGCCTAACCCCTTTCCTACCCACTGATCTCACCCTGCAAATCTCTCTATTCCATTTTTATTTCTTTTATTATTCCTTCAGATGGGTTGGCAAGTTACAAATCTGCCTTGAGGAATACCAAATTTTAGAAGCATTTGCAGTATGAATGAGTGAATGAGTGTGTAAGGGATTAAATCCCCCCTCCACCCTGTAGACACAGATTATTGATTTTGCTCTCCTATTTTAGAATTCTTGCTGGTGGTTCCACTCTAATATTTCTTCGGGCATACTTGCTCTAATCATAACCAATATAGTTTATAGCCACTTCCCCAATTGTAGTGCCCTTCAGATGTGCGGCTTCAATTCCCAGTATTCTCAACTGGGTCCATGCTACTTGGGATATTCTCTGTGTTGAAATCTTCACATCTAGAAAGCACGAGGAAAACTGGTTTAAGCATAGGTAACTTGTTCAATAGATATGTGCTATTATAGGAATTTCCATTTGAGCACCTGAAGTTGTCTTACCTCATGCCAAATCACTACTTAGCTAAGTGTGATCCTTTTTAGGAATAGGTAACCTGGTGCCTCCTAGCTATTTGTGGTGGCAAGTTCCACAGCTCTTTGCCTTGGGCCACATTGACATATGTGAACTTCAAAACATCTGGAAAGCACCAGTTCAGCTGCCCCTAATCTACTCTGAATAGCAAAAGCCTTTCTCAGGCAAGATTCAGAGTTGGATCCTAATGCCAGACTCAAGCTATGGGAAGATGTCTCACAATGGAGCAGGCTCTTTGTCCAGCTACATTGTCTCTTTTGATTGGCTGCAGCAACTCAGCCATCCTGCTACTCATTTTTTTTTTCCCACTGGACCTGTGGCTGAACACAGAAATTATGCATGCAAAGACATCAAATTGAAAATAGATGAATGCATATTTTTTTCTGAATTTCATTTAGACCACTTCTCTCCTTTTTTCTGTCCAGAAACATATCAAAGTCATGTAAACTCCTGCTACCTAATTCTAGAAATCTATGATGGTGGCCACACATTGCAGCAAAATGGGGGTTGTGTGATGTGTTCTTAGTGTGTTATGTGAGCCCAACCAATTTAACAAATAATGGTTAACAGCATTGTGGTTCAGTGTTATGAGTGAGCCTAAACATAGTGTGTTTTGCCACTTTGTGGCTTAGGGCAATGTATTATGAATAGCATAGTTCGCATGTATTTTTCCTCTCAAACTCATGGCCCCATGTACTGGAAGCAGATGATCACAGTCAAACTGATTTGCTTCCTCCTGCATTACAAATCCATACAAAAAAGATAATAATGCCAAAGAGTCCTTGATGCCTTTCATCTTACTCTAGGAAACCATCTCCATGTGCTGTCTTCTTCACATTTTTCAGTCAAATTGTGACAATATTTTCCTGCTGGGGCAAAACATCCAAATAATTCTGAGCGCTGCCAAAATAATCCTGATAATACTGGGGGGGGGGGGGAAGCTGGGGGGTAAATTTTGCATTTGTGTGCACATTCCTAATTTATTTATTTGTTTGTTTGTTTGCATTGTATTGAAGAGGAATATATGTCCCCTGGGCTTTGATTTATTGTTCCTTTGAGAGCGTTTAATGCTCACTGCTGGATTATCCTTATTTCTTGGGTCTTTCTCTGAGTCTTAACATAAATGGATTTGTATATGTGTGTGTTTTGATACATTTTCTATTTGCATCTGCGTGTAAACAATATCCACACAAATATGCAAAACAATAAAACATAGCATAGTGGGATGAGCAGAAGGCTTTTGAGTAATAGACTATTGGCATTTTTCTTTGAAATTACCGTTTCTTGCTGTTTTGGGAGAAAGCCATGATTTTGCTGCTATTAGTACACCCGTAACAATCTGGAATTAATTCCTCATCTCAGCCATATGACTATTCTAATGGTCTTTTTACACTTCTGAACAAACCCCTACATATGTGCCTTTTTAGATGACAAAGATTAGATTTTCCCTGTTGCAATGGGATATGGAATTTGGATCCAGACCAGGTATTCATTAAAAAAGGCAGAATTAATGTACCTTGACCATGAAAATAAACATCTTTTAATGTTGATTACCTTTACTGTCTCTCATGTGTGGTTATTATTTCTTTGTTCTCTTTTAAAATAATGTCTGTTTATTGATATCAATAAATTGGTTGGTATTAAAGGGATTGAGATTACAGGAGGTAATCTGTTGACTCTCATGAAAGTTTGGCTGTAATTCAGAGAAGTATGTCCACAGTTACTTTCTTCTCTATGAAGAATTTCCTCAAGTGTACCAGTATGGATTCTGAACATTCCCAAGAATACAGTGAGTTCCTTCATCAAAAGAAAGATCCATCAGTATAAATAATTGATAGTGATGAATCAGAATGAATTTTTATTAGTCAGATGACTATATAAAATAGACAGATGCAATTATGCATCAATTCAGATGGATGGTTCATGGGTGGCTTAGTACTGATAGCAACATAATTTTGGCAATTTTCATTGTAACCTTCAACTCCCTGGCACTTAACTAGAAGTCATCCAAATCATCTTTACATGACTATAGCAAAAATTGTAACAGCCTTTTTCTGATTCTTTTTATTAAAAAAGTATATCTATCTATCCATCTATCCATCCTATCTACTCTATCTATCTATTCTATCCATCTATCATCTTCCATCCATCCATCCATTATGAATTCTCCATCCCATAACAAATGTTGTGTATCTATATCTTGTGATGTTTCTTGGACCATAGATCTTACATAATTAACAGAAGATTTCAATAAAATGTCAAGGGGAAGCCCCAGTCATGATTTTTGTGGATTCAATTCTTCAATTACCTGGGCTGATCTTCCTCTCTCTCTCTCTTCCTCTCTCTCTAGTTCTCAAGACAAGGCTACCATAACCAGTTGCAAAGTTTTAAAAAAAGTGTTTTTAAAGGTGAGAGCACATGTGTGCAGCTGGAATATTTTTTAAAAAGTGCTTTTATGCACGAGGGAAACTTACAGTATATGCCAGCAGAACTCTCCCTCAAGGGCCCCAGGATATAACACTGACATAGTGACAGGGTGGCATTAGCTCACTTTGGGGTGGCAAATGGTTAAAATTAAAATAGAATCTTTTGATGATGATGATGATGATGATGATGATGATAATAATCTGCCAGATTTCAACTCTGCAACCTTACAAGGGTAGTGTAAAAAAGCCAGAAGAGTTTGGGTTCAAATGCATACACTGATTCAGAGGATTTTAAATTCAATATACAATTGAGACCAGATGTCTTCCTCTTGGGACTGATGGACAAACAGTTGAAAAAAATCAGTGAACTTTGTTTTTGTATATGATAACAACAGCGAGGTTATTGTCTGCACAAAGATGGAAAGATTTGGTAATACCTACAGTGAGGGAATGGTTGGTGAAGAAGATGGAACTTGCTGAGATGGCCAAATTTACTTATTTGATTAGAGAAAAGACATTACCTATGTTTATTGTTTACTGGAAACCCTTATGGACTTTTTGTGTAAAACATAAAAAAATGAACTTACGTTTTATTGTTTTTGATGATTAGACAAGATAGATTGTAGAAAGAAGACAGTCATAATGTAACTTTAGAGAAAGAGGTAAATTTATAATTGTACTTATAACTGCTGTAAAGAAGATCGGAAGTCACTTCTTTCTATCTTTTTTCTTCCTTTTCTATTTCTATTTTACTTTTTCCTTCTCTCTTGTACTTTTAGCTTTCTCTTTGATTTCTTTTTCTTTTTTTCTCCCTTCCTTTATATTAGTTTGCATTAAAGGTAAAGGTAAAGGTTTCCCTTGACATTAAGTCCAGCCGTGTCCGACTCTAGGGGTCGGTGCTCATCTCCGTTTCAAAGCCAAAGAGCCGGCGTTTGTCCGTAGACACTTCTGTGGTCATGTGGCCGGCATGACTACACAGAATGCCGTTACCTGCCCGCCGAAGTGGTGCCTATTAATCTACTCACATTTGCATGTTTTTGAACTGCTAGGTTGGCAGGAACTGGGACTAGCAACGGGAGCTCACCCCATCACGCGGATTCGAACCGCCGACCTTCCGATCGGCAAGCTCAGCAGTTTAAACCCGCAGTGCCACCGCATCCCCTTTAGTTTGCATTAGTTTACATTAAAAGAATTGGAACTTGCTTCTGAGTAGACATGTATAGAATTCCTTTTCAATTTTGTAGCTACAGTACCTCTGTTCTTCATTCCAGATCTTTATATATTGAGCAGAGAGCTTAACATGTTTACCTGAACATGGATCAAACTCATTATATGACTAGGATTTTGCTTTGTCTTGAATCAAACAGAGTGTTCTAGTCACATTCTGGCAAATATGAACCAAACTCCCTTATCATTCAAGTTGTGCAGAATCAAGGACCTGAAATCTACAAATGGGATGGTCTTGTCCTCTGTTTTAGCCTTTATTTATTCAAGAGTCTATAGGAAGAAGGTCAGTCTTAAAACACATCCCTATATGCATTGCTCAGTGAGTTCAGTAAGGCTGCTCCTAAGAAGTATCAGATTGTCACCCTAAGTTATTCTATCTTAATTTGTCTTTGTTCTTTTTAGCATCAGCACAAAAATGCATGTTTTTTTTTCATTCCTGTTTTAATCTATGGATCAGTGTATACAATTTTGTCAAATATGTCATTTTTTGCAAACAGTTTTCTGTAATTGTATTTAATTCTGTAGCTCTAGGCTTCAAAATTCTGTCTCTGCTAAGAACCAGATGAGTTTCTTGTAAGCATACAGCCATTGGAACTTAGTTGTCTACAGAATGTGCACTTCTTAAATGTGATGCAATGCTTGGCTCAATCAAATTACATTTAAAAAGTATGTTTGTAGATAGATGCAGAGAGATTTAAATATGTATCAGTGATCACTGATAAAAGCAAAAAGAGGTAGGAAGGGATATTTTTTACCTACCTTCATTACATTCCCCATGATGCTGAATTGCATTCACATGCCAGGGCATATGAGACCTCCTGAAATGTATTTTCTGAATTCATTTTTGAAGCAATCCACCTTAATGAAAAATATGAGTGAAATTGCTTTAAAATGGCTATGACTGAACATGTCAAGTAGGTTTAGCAGTGACTTCCTGTTAGGATATGGAATTGTTGGGGAAGGGGCTTGGTTCATAACAGAAACTCCATTTTGGAAAGGGACATGGGGAAGCAGTGAGCATCATGATAAAGTCAGGATAGTCAGTTGTAAGTAAGAGGTAGGCTTCATTCAAAGGTATTATAACCTGGCACTAAAGCACACACCTCTCATGCTTGTATATCGCCATTCTGATGAATCCCTGATGCCTGGACTTTCTGTTAGTAGCAAAAGCCACTGAAGATTTCCCTTACAATATCTTTCAAATGATTATAGGTTTGAACAAACACCCCAGCTACTATATGTGTGATCTATGTCTTGAAAAATATGAGCCCAAAGCTCCAAATCTTCCCCAACTACCATCTGATAAAAATGGTATAAATTACTTGCCTGCTTATCTATGCCTGGTTATTTTAAGATCTTGCTGCCCACAACCAGTTTTGAGCAGTAATTAATGGACGGTGTTACCCAGGAGAAATGGGCATTCTGCTTTGCCCCCTAGTTACGAGCAAATGCAGATGTTGTTATCTTCTGTAAGACAGATCTCCAGGAATATTTTTTCCCCTTTCCTCGTGTGACTGGTGCTTAAACAATGCACTGCTTCTTTCATTCTTATACTTTTTGACCCTCACTGTGTATACATAACTATATATTATTCATACTGGATTAAAAATTGATATGCTCTTTACCGCTGTGGCACAGCACAGTGACAATACAAATTAACTTATTGTGTACTTAACTTTTCACATGACAGAGATGTGAAATTTGATGGCCCCCAAAAGTTGGTGATAGAAAAACAACACAGTGGAGAGTTAATGCTTTCTTGCTCATTTAATACAGTTGAATTAATCAGCAACAACTGCCATATGTTTGTTCAGATAGTTGCCTTCACGTGTCTTTTGGGGGGAAATGTGAAATACCAAAGCTGAAGACTTAAAGATACTTTTTGGGGAAGTATGGGGCTTATTTCCAAGTAAACATGCAAAGGAAAGCATTTAGGGTTATAATAAAGTACTGTTTAGTTCTTAACTGACACTTTTTTCAAAACTTCTGGGTAACTGCTTAATGAATTACAGTTAATCTGGAATGATGTCTGCTCTTGATTAAGCCTGCAGACTTGATAGTAGTTACTGGCATCAATTAGGTAGATGGAGAGGGCTGGAAATAAATATTGAAAAATAAAGCAAGAGTGTTTTCTAGAGCAGGCACCAAAATAGGGTTGAGTAAATGTTTGTTCCATAGTGGCTGCACATTATTTATTTTGCACTTTATTTATCAGGTTGCTGAAGGTTGCATTAGGTAACAGGATCATGCATTGTGGATGAGTGATATCATATGCATGGCTAGGGCTGGGATTTTTTCATCAGGAATGGGGAGTGTTAGAAGTTTATTTTAATTTATAAGCCTATTCCAAGACTGAAACAATCTCCAAAATAACCTCCAAAATAGCAACAAAATTGAATGAGGCCAGTTGGATCAGAGGGCCTCCATAGCTATAAAAATTAAGTTTGTCGATTTGCCTATGTAATCTTTTGACCCCTGCTTGTCCACCTAGCTAAAATAATCATGAAATCTCTTTCCATGGTTTATCTAAACTGGGACCTTTTACGTGTTCTAACACAGCAAACACAGGTAGGGATCTATGCCTTTTTCTTTGTTTCCTGTCATGTGAATGCTGGATGTGGAAAGGCAAGCTACAATAGGAGAGCTGTGACGATATAGCTGTATGTCTGGATACAGCTGAAGAAGCTGGTGGCCACAAGCGCTAGGCACCATGAGTTGCTAGCAATAAGGAAAAGAAGTTAAGTGATTTCACGTTTAAATGAACATCTTAAGTCAAGTTAGGCTAACTAAGAGAAACCTTATGTTGACCAATGAATGGAAATATAAGCCACTTGCAGATCTTACTAGTCAACACAAGGTAGTCATATTTAAGGCTTAGCTGGCACGTGTGAGGCCTGTTACTGTCCCATACCTGATTCAAGCATAATGTTGTTTCAAAGCTGCATTTTCCTTTGTTTACTATCTTTGGGGCTACAGTGCACAACCTTTTTGGCTGAAGAGCAGACTTAGGGTTTGACTGGAACATATTCCAAAAATGGGTTGGTCTAAGAGAAAGAACTGTCTAGTGCCTGGACAAAAGCTAAATTTGACTGAATTATATTTAGGTTTAAGTTGAATTAGTTAAATACAATTAATTAGTACTTCCCATGCATTTATTCATTTTTTCTTTTCCATCATTTTAACATTACAGGTTAGTCACAGCTTTTGAAGGTTGGGAGGGAAATCCAAGATCAGAGTGAGAGGATGGATTTATGCCCCTTGCCCTTTTCCAGATCCATTCCTGCTTCACACCATTTGATTCCCTATTCTTAGAACTTGTGCCCACTAAGCTTTGTAATACCACCCCTCCGGGATCCATGGCTCTCTGATGTCTGACTGTGTGCAGTTTCCTCTTCTGAACATCTTTCTCTCTCTCTCTTTTCAATACACTGAACTATAGTGAATGCTCTATTGTTGACAACTTTCTTCAACAAATAGAATGTTCATGAGCATCCCATGGCATCACTTCAGTTCAGCCAATAGGTGTCAGAGGCTTCATTGTTGCTACAGTAAAATCCCTGAGCACATTATAGCATAGATTATATAGGTCTACACGGTAATAAGCAGTTTCAGCCTTAGATTCCACAGTGCAATTTCTCCATTAGTAGTTTCTGGAAATTCTTCTGCTGAAAATTCCTGAGCTTTAGCTATGTATCTCTAGTTCATCGGTTTGTTATGTGGTTTCTCATGCATCTTCTCTTGGATGTTGAAATGGGAAAATAATTTATATTTTTTTCTTCATTTGTCATAATTTTCAGTTGTATTATACAGAGAAGCAGATTAGGAGTGGTTTAAGGATTATATTTGATCCATTCCTTTGCAAGTGAACTAACCTAATTTACACTTCCAAAATAAATGCATAATTGGATCATAGTCATCTTTCATAGACTGGAAAATGTTGTCACTTAGGAAATGTGATCCCCCACCTCAAAAAAACAGAAAATGACTTCTATAATGTTACCAACTGATATAGATATGTTCACGAGGTTACCACTTTTGAGCTTGAAATGAAAGAAACTTTCCTTTTTACTAATTATTATAATACAGTTCTTGGCTCAAGAAGTATGCCAAAATAAAACTCATAATTTAAGGGAAAATTAATTTTAGGATAGGCTTTTTTAGGATAACATGAATTTTAAGCAATGTAGTTTAAGTTTTAAAATGGAGTTCCATTAAAACAGTCACATAACACTTTTCACACACACACAAAAAGTATTCTGGCATTTCAGTGAGGTAACAGTTTTTTATTATGGTATAAGCTTTATAACCATAGTCAACTTTAATTACAGCAAAGCTGCAATTGATTTGGAAAATGAACAGAATGAATATATGAATGAATGCATGTGAAACGGAGATGAACTAGAAATAGACAACCATCTTATCCTAAAGCCAAGACCTTGGAAAGAGAGTAAATAATGATGTATGGCCACATAAGCTTAGCAGGCTGCAGTTTAACTTGGAGTTGTAAAGGCTATGCCACATATTCTTCCCTGTCTGTTATGGAGAAAAACAGGCAGTCCATAAATGGCAGCAATTCTTCTTTTTTTCAGGAAAGTTCCATCCATGCACAATCTCATATAAGAGGCAGGGGTGTTATATATAGCACCTTGGGCTCCTGAATGAAAAGATGGGATATAAATCAAATAAACAAATGAACGTAGATGTGAGGAGGTTCGTTCTGTTTTTACAGCAGTGTTTCTCAACCCTTGCAACTTGAAGATGGGTGGACTTCAATGGGCTAGAGAATTCTGGAAGTCGAAGTCCACCCATCTTCAAGCTGCCAAGGTTGAGAAACACTGCTCTACAGCGTGGCTGTAAACTGCAAGCATATGTGCATCTCTGCAGAGAGCCCAAAAAGAAACAAAGGCAGATAACTCTTTCTCATGTGTGGGAAATAGATCGGGTTGTCCAATAGCTTTGGCGTTTTATGTAGATGGTCGGGCATATTTATTTATTCATTCATTTCAGCAAATTAAAGTAAGCTAAGTGCATTTGACCTCAGATGGCCCCGGTTTAAGTTAATTTGAGAGACAAAGCTTATAATGTTCCGGTAAAACACATCAACCAACTTCCCAGCATAGGATGAAATTGAAATGTGATTGCTGAAACATAACCTCTCAAGCCAGATACATGAATTTTTAGGCTGGCCCAGAATAATCTGGAACAAAATGTGGTCTATGCAAGGAGCAGACATACAAAAGGGCTGCACTCTACATTAGAGCTTGCCTCTCTTGCTTCATACATGAACAATTTCTGTATATCCACAGACAAAGAAATTGGAGGTGGCAAAACATTTGACTGAATTACTTCCAGGAAGAGGAGAAATTCTCCAACTGTTCTTGAAGATTAGGTACATTATTAGCAGTACAGTGGCGTAGTTTTTTCCAGGGTTGCGAGCCAGGGAAATTTGTGGTCCTTCTTGAACAGCTGCTGGAAGTGTTGTGTGTACTCACTGGGTTGCTAAAATTGTAATTGGTTCTGTTCTGTGTTTGTGAAGTTGTAACCCACTGTACCCTGCCTCAAGTCATTTTTTATTAGGCAGCCTTATAAGTGGAATAATTTATTAATTATTATTATGGTTATACCATGCTGCCTTTACAATAGCTCCTTGCTTGTTTGCTACTGTTCAGTATTTGATGCTGGAGAATATTTCAAGGAAATTCTAGAAAAGGATTCTTTTTTAGGCAAGGAGCGAGAAGTGAGAAAAAGAAAAGTCTCCAATATTTTCTAGGAAATAGGTGAGGGGCAACTGCAATTTAGTTCTGGATTGTCACACATTTACTTTGTGAAAAAAGGGCAGAATCTGAGGGAAAAAATGGATTTAGCGTGTATTTGGGATCCTTCCTTTCTTTTGTCTTAGAAATAAGTTCCGGTTGAGAGTTTTGGTTGGTTTGTTATCCTGGGATTTCCCATTAAAGACAAAAAAGATGAGCTTCAGATCAAATGTTTGGCATGGCAGCAAAATCCTAGCAAACTTGGTAACCAAATTAAGCCTCCTTTCTCTATTCCATCATTTTAAAAATGTATAATTGACAAGTACTCTCCAGAGCAACTCAATTCAGTGTATTATTGACAAAGATTTGCAAAGTTTAAAGCATTGGGACATGGCTATTATTTTTAAAGTAATCATCCCCAAAGAGCATTTGTAAATTGTACTCATCTATCTCAGGCCTGATTGATAGATATCTTTCTAGATATCTCCTGTTACAGACACTGTATCCCAGAAGTTTACAAGGGCTGTTATTTGCATGAAACTTGCCCTTCTTTGAAGATTACAGTACCAGAAAGAGCAAGAGAGACAGAGAGAGATGATTTTCCCCAGACAAGTTCTGCAAATTTCACATGACTGTCATGCAGGGAGGGCATGTTGTGGACCTCATCTGTAAAAGAATTCCACCTAGCAGGGTCCTGGAAGGATGCCTTCTCTACAGTATGTTCCCACCCTTTGGAACATTCTTCCCCCAGGGTTGAGACAGGTTACCTCGCTCCTGGACTTTCAAAAAAGATTAAAGACCTGGTTTTGCCAGCAGGCTTGGAATGGAAGGGGGAATAGCCGTACGTAGGGATGGCTAGCGCCCTAGCATGACTTCTGATGGACCTATTATACTCATGGTCTGATAAAGAACTCTTGCCCATCTTGATTCCATCACATTCTTATTTGTATTGTATTTATAACTGTTTTGCTTTTTAATTCTATTTTATTGTAAACTGCCCAGAGTCCCCCCTTGGGAGGGAGATGGGTGGTGATAAAATTTGATAAACAAATAAAATAAATTTTGGATAAGCTCAACACAAGCCAACCCCATGCTAAATTAGTGTTTATGTCCATGGTTTCATGGTTTTCATTTTTCTGTGGTTTGCACTTTTGAATGTTGCATTGTGTTATTGGTTGGTTTTATTGCTCCCTACCTTGGGATTACTTTTCAGTTAACATCATCCTGAAGGTCCTCATAACAATAAGCAAACATTGCTGCCTGTGAAACTGAGGACCTGTGTGAGGACAGCACAGGTAGACAGTAGTCATGTATAAACCCTAGACAATAAAGCAATTATCCGCTCAGACGTGGGTGTATGAAAAACTGAGAGGCTCCTGTTTTACATTCTTCCTGTACAGGAAAAAAAATGGCTGTGAGCTTAAACTAACCTGATGTTTGTCTATTGCGTAGGTCACAGGCCTTTCCAGTGCAGATACTGTCCCTACAGTGCCTCTCAGAAGGGAAATTTGAAGACTCACGTTCTCTGTGTCCATCGCATGCCTTTTGACAACAGCCAGTACCCTGATCGCAGGTTCAAGCGCTCCAGAGTTGACTCCGAGACTTCTGGGAATTTAGAGGAACCCACCGCTGTCAAACCTGGGAGCTCAGCCGAGTTAACAGAGGAGGGCAGCAAGACTCAAGACTAATGCAACTGAACAACTCAAACTGTATATTGCAATATTATTTTACAGCTTTTCGATATGCATTTGGGTAACAGAGAGTGTGCTGACCAGCCTTCTGAGGACAATCCCTCAGTTTGTGCAAATTCTCAGAAGCATACACAGACACAGACACACACAAACCTGTATGTATGTATGTATGTATGCAAAAAAGGGGGGGGATCCAGTCCTTGAAAATGGCTGTTAAACTGTTACCTAGCAACAAATACTTCCAAACAAGTAGGTGGCTATAAGTCAAATGGGTGTATCCTCCCACCCCCAAAGGCGAGGACATGGCAAGATTTTTTTTAAAAAGAAAGAAAGAAAGAGACATTTCCAATGTGAAAATGGTCCTTTTCAGAAACAGTGCTCTTACCAGAAAAAATAAAATGGATACCATCTGATACCAATTTCCCGTTGCCTTGAAGATGGTGGGAATGTGTATGCATGTGGGAGGGGTTGTGTTTTCAGTGCTGAAAACACCTTTTTAATATGACACCAACCGCTGTCATTTGCCTAGCATAATAATGAGATGTGTTGGTTGACTGAAATGGTGCCAGGCTGACCAGAGCTGTCACTGCAGAGAAAATCAATTTGGCTGCACTACAGGAGAAATTTTAGATGGTCCATAAGCGATGGTCAGTCCTGACCTATACTGAAAAGGATTGTGCTTTTACATTTTAATTTTCAAAAGATATATATAAAGAGATAGATATATATACAGTATATACGTATATGCACACACAGGCAGACCCACAGACACACTCACCGACAGCCAGCCAGACAAATTAAGGGTTAGAGAAAAAGAAATCTGCAATCGACAAGAGGCTGCTGATCTATTGTATGCTGTCTTCTGGGGGAGGAGGATATTCTTTTTTTCTAGCCCAACCTGCAGTATTGGGGGGGAAAAGTTTTTTTCTTCTTGTTTTGTTTCTTTGTAATAAACTAGGTTGCTAGAGAGAGATTTAGGAATGCATATTAAAGAACATACTGGTTAGGGCAACTCGTTAGCCTTATCTAGAGGAGAGATCAGTGCAAATAAATAACTAGTTATTCAATAGAAAACTTGAATGAAAAATCAGATCAGATTCGC
This sequence comes from Candoia aspera, assembly GCF_035149785.1. Classification (NCBI taxonomy): domain Eukaryota; kingdom Metazoa; phylum Chordata; class Lepidosauria; order Squamata; family Candoiidae; genus Candoia; species Candoia aspera. Next base: position 15,325,368 of record NC_086163.1, on the reverse strand, counting down.
TTTCTTAGAGCTTTTTTCTTCTTGTCAATAAGCATCCAGATATTTTGAGAAAGGCTTTTTTTTATTGGAAAAGAGCGTTTTCCATCCGTTGGATCTGGAATATGAATTCTGTTTTTTTGTCTTGGCTGTAAAGAAAAAAAAGAAGAAGAGCAAAAAATAGTGGGGGGAAGTGTTAGAAATATTTCTTGGCTTTTGTAAGGGGGAAAAAAAGGTATGTTCTATATTTTTGCAGATTTTAGCTTTGCTACTAATTGGCCCCTCCAAATTTAATTCTGTTGCTTTCTGTTTAAGAAGCTTTGGGTGTAATTTTAATAGAAGTCATGAACTGAAGAAAAAAACAAAGGGAAGAAAGAAAAGATGAAAAAAGTAAGAAGTAAGCAAGTCTGTTCTAGTTCCTTATTGCTTCTGTTGGAACAACAAAATAGTGGAGCCTTTTCGGACACTTCCTTTGAGAGCAGTGCAGTTGGTGCTGTTTACAATGATAGAGAAGGATTAATTTCTCCTCAAACAAAATCATTCAGATAGATAGATAGATAGATAGATAGATAGATAGATAGATAGATAGATAGATAGATAGATGAAAGAAAGAAAGAAAGAAAGAAAGAAAGAAAGATAAGGGTCAGTATATCCTTGCAGGCTGGGAGCACAGATTAAAACCCTAGAGCCTTAAAGATTTCAGCTCTGCCTACAGCAGATTACAAAACAAAAAACAAAAACCACCCACCTCTAAACAGCAAACAATGTAAATAAAATTCGTAGCACTATCCTGAGACTGGAAAAGAGAAGAGAAAAAAGAGAAAGAGAAAATTCTCAGGCTAATAAGGATTGTAATTTGCAAACATTGTAAGAGAAATAAAATCGAACACAATGGATGCCATCCTACTGAATTTTCAGTGAAACCAAGGTCGCCTGTGTAGCTCCTGTGGCAAAGGGCAAGCTGTTTTTCTCGTTTTGGTTTTAATTTTGATTCTTTTTTTTTCCTAGTCTAGTTCTCACTGCCTTACTTAAATCAAGTTGATGAACTTAATGCAACTGTTTCTTACGATCCTAGGTAAAGGATTGCAATGTAACGGAGGAGTGTCTGACTGTAGCAAGCTTTAGGATTTTAACTGCACTACCGTGTTTGGTGACTGTGTTCGGTCGCTTGCTTTTTGTGTCTTTGCGCTGCCTTCAGTATCTTAGCGAGAAAAAAAAAAGGGGGGGGGGAAATCCCACATTCCATTTTCTTGCACTTTTTGGAGCTTTTTTCAGTATTCTTTCATGTCTTCTGAGCATTTTCAGATACGACAGGCAATAATTCTGTTTGTGACACTGGAAACTTTACTCCCTGTTCTTTGTGATGTGTGTGTTGAATCCACTTAGTCTGGTGCTACTGTCCTCATCTTTTTTGCCTCTGACGTCCACCCATTTTTTTCCCCCCCGAACATTTGTAACTTGGAATACGAACGAGTGACAGGAGCAAGTGAAACACTGTCAGCTTCTGAATATCATCATGCTTCTCATATCTAAACATGTCAAGTTTTTTCTCTGTAACTTCTGTAGTCTGTGATATTGGTCAAAATACTGTCTACATTCCTAAGCGAAGGAAAAAAAATATCTTGGAGAAATTCCGAGATCAATAGAGTAGAGGGTTTTGTTGCTATGCTTGTAGCAATTAGGAAAAAAAAAACCTTTGTATTTAAGTTTATTCTTGGTCATTATTTATTATTATAATACATCAGTTGACAGAACTTTATTCTGATATAGAAGTATTAAAAGTTGTTCCCCCCTCCCAGAAAATGACTGTTTTTATTTTCTTTTCTTTCTGCTGTTAGAATAAAAATGTCTTTGAAGCAGTACAGTTTTATCCAGTGTTTTACGCAATAAAACCTCTACCTCTGGGGAAATAAAAACAACTTTTTTTCTAATTCCTTATGTTTATTAGAAACTCACAGATTTTTTCCCCCTTCTGTTTTGTCTGGTTTGGGGAAAAAGTTGATGTCAGTTAAGTGGCTTGTGCACTGTTCTATCCCCTTATTTTTCCGAACAAATCTATATCTTTATCTGTCTTTCTATATATGGACAGATAGTTATACCTTAATTAAAAGATTGTTGAAAATTGAGCATGTAGTAACAATTAATTTTTATAATACTGAGGTTGTACTACATAAAAAAAGTGTTGAATCTATCAAACATTGACCTTTTTTGTATAAGTGATACATTTAGCTTTTGAAAATAGGGGGTTTGCTGTATTGTTGCACATATCTTAAACTCCCTTCCATTGTAAAGGAACCTACAATGGTAAAAAGTTGTAAAATATCAGCCAGCCCATTTTTTTTCCTGTTTTTCCTATATGTAGTCTGATGTTTGTACTCAGATATAAACAAAAGCTCTAAAGTTGTGTACTACAATCAGGCTACAATCGTACACCTATCAGGAAGTAAATCCCACTGACATCACTCTAAGGGTAATGTGGCCTAGGATGGCACTGTTAAGTATTTTTTTTCTAAAAAAAGTAAATGCAATCTGAAGGAATGGAAAAGTGGTGCTAGAGTTGATAGGCAAAACAGCAATATCTACAGGAGCTTGAAGCTTTTGGCAGAAGGATGAAAGCAGCATCACAACATTGCATCACAAGCTCTGCTCCTTTGGGGTGAGCGTGCAACACTGCAACACTTTAGAAAAGGGGCAGGGCCGAAGTCAGCCTGAGGCCCACCCTCATGGGTGCCACAGAGTCAGAACAATCACAGTAGAATGTTGGCTGGCCTGTAGTATTTCAGGGGGTGATGTTTTCTTTTGGTATATTATCTTCTTTTTAAAAAGCGTAAGAAAAAAACTCCATCCTTAACAGGGTGAGTATCAGTCTGCATCTTTGTAGCTCTGGAGCGAGAGATTCAGATGTAAATATGTCAGTTACACCCACCCACACACATACACACAGGGTCTGATCCACTGCAACTCAAGAAAAGCACCATCACTTCACTGCTCTGTTCATATGCCCAGTTGACTCTGTTCTCCAGTTAAACGGAGTCTTCATAATTTCGGAGCCCAGTTCACTGTGGTGAGAATAACAAAGTTTACAGCATGTTAAAAAAAGCAGAACGTCACAAAATAATCACTTGCAAGACTGCATCTTCTCACATTGCATCTTCATGTTTCACTTGGATGACAAGCAAAGTGAAGCATCATAATCAGACCACTTATGATATCCCCCCCTCCACTTCCTGGTATTTTAAAATTCTTATTGATTGTCTCTAATCAGTTTGAATCATGAAGTCATTTTAGATCATTGACTGATTACTCAAAAACATGGGAAATTCAGTTCAATTTGAGCTTAGATTCAAAGCATTAAATCAACTTGATTTGATTTGTTGCTGCTTTCTATGTGCAAAAACCCTCCTAAATTATGAAACTGAACTCCAAATCTAAGGTTTACATGGTGCTATTAAGTGCTGCAATAAATAAATAAGTTATTTGAGAAAGATTTTATGAATTTTGATACCTGCATCTGACCAACAAAGAAATCTGTCTGTATTATGATCTTTTATACAAGGTAAGTGTACAAATTCATAAATCCAAAATTGGTGGGTTTTGAAGCATTTTAGAAATGGAATATCTCCTATTTTAGAGCATTGAACTTATGTTCAGGTAAGTCTAAGAATGACCAATATGTTGTACATTGCTTCAGAATTGCTAAAAAGCAAATTTCAGTCCTGAATACAATTCAGTTTATTGGGTTAGATGCAAATATAGAGTAGACTCATAAACATTGATGGAGGTTAAATTAGTCAAGTCTAATTTTTCCAACTGCTTAAAAGGTTTATTCTTTACATGACTAGCCTGGATCCAATCCATTGCAAAGAACATCCTTCATCAAAAGGTGGAACAGCCATTAATCTAACCCGAAGTCCCATTTAATTCAGCAGGGCTTCCTTCCAAGTCAGTATGCCTAGTATTACAGCTTTACTCAAATATGTTTTTCATCAAAACTGATTGAGCAATTCTGTAATTTGAATGCTGAAAGAATTCTTTCTACAAATAGAAAGACAAATTGACAAATGGTGTGGCATTCATCTTGAACAAGATTTCTATTGTTTTTAGTAAACAATTCTTTCTTACTAGCAAGCTGTATCTGTAAGCTACATGTCAAAGACAAATACTGTGTTTGATAAAAGTGGCTAATTCCAGTTCTGCTGTCCACCTGTTACATTTTTCCTGGCAGATTAAATCTGAATTTAAACTTTGCATGTTCAACAACTGGCCTGAATACTAATCTGACCATACACTGATGTCCTTTGGTTTCCGATACGCATGTGGTGCAGGTTAAATCTATGATGTTTAACTGCCTTTCCTAATTATCTTTGGTGAGCTCTGATCTTAAATGTGATAATTGCTATTATCGCTTGATAACCTGAATGTGTGAAATTGCTATCACAGAACCTTGCCTCTTTCTCACATCAGGCAATTATTCAACAATGGGAGACAGTTTGGAAGTATATAAGATTTTAGATGAAATCTCACACTGAACAGGTGGACTTTCCCTTCTATGCACAGCAATGGATTTATTTGGAAAAGAAGACCTCACTTGGATCCAAGTGCCAGTGTAAAAAGTGAGGGTAGATTATTCATGCCTGCTGTGAGAAACTGAGCATACTGTGCACTGATATGAAGTGCTCCATGTGGATAATAGGGAACCCAGATGACAGAGAGCTAGATAGACAGACAATTTGGCCTTTACAAGTTGCCTGTTCAATGAGGTCTTCCTTTCGAAGATAAGGATGCTGGAGTTTATTTATTTATATATATATTTTTGTAGACAGTAGAATATCATCATTGAGAAAGGAAGGAAGGAAGGAAGGAAGGAAGAGGGATTTATGCTACTGTGCATTAGCATCTTTGCTGTGCAGATGAATATCTTAGCAAGACATTCTCCATCAAAAATAGATGAATGTTTCTTGCTGAAACTTGTCTAAGGCCTAAAATCCCTCAATCTGCTCCCTCCTGTTAGGGAACAAACTTCTCCTATCTAATTAATGTCTGTAATATAATCTTCTAGTGTGAGGGCATGAAAATTTGTTTTGTGGGTTATAAACACAATCCCAGCAAAATTACTCTTAACTGGTGTGGTTCTTATTTCTTGATGTCCTTGTTTGGCAGAACCCAAGAAACTAGAAGTATTGTTCAAGTGGAAGAATGTTGGTAGCTGTATCAGGACAGTAAAACTACAGTGGCGATCTCATATTTAAAGGGGGAAAAGCTTTCTGAGCCAGATGAACAAAAGCGCAACAACCAAGGAATCTACAGCTCTTCACCTGTTGGTGTTGCTAAAGTCATATTTAAAAAGAAAGAGAGGGAGGGCAAGAATGAGAGAGCATCAGTGAATAGGGAAATCACAGGAAAAGAGGAGGGAAGAAAATTTAAATGATCCCAGAGTGAACTGTTTTGCTGTTAATACAGAAATACAGAGCAAGACACATTTAATGGGCTGTATTTTTTATTATACTATGCTGAATAATTAAGTTTGAGGCTAAGTGTCACATAGATTTATCTTTTAATTAAAAAAGCATGGTTCACGCATATTTGAGTGGTAGTCCAAATAAATGCAATATAGAAATTTATGTTTGTTTATCTAGGTGTTAATTACCTAGAGATTTTTCTGGATTACTTCTTTTTATAAAGTGTCATAGGCTCATGTCAGAAGTAATAAAGCTTAACGGAAGAACCTTATCAATTTGCTAACTATAATGCCAGTGTGACCTGAAAGAGGCTGGATATGTGTGTGTATGTGTGTGTGTGTGTGGACTTTGAAAATGTTTTCTGTAAGAGTCCATTCGACATATAATGTTCCTTTACTTGCAGAATGCTGTGGTTTTCATTCCCTTATGACAACGGCATGCAGATGTCTTCTGTGTTATGGTGCTTCCCAACATGTAATTTTTATTCACATGCTACAAATTGCCATCTGCATGAAAGGCAGGCTTTCAATGAATGAAGTACCATTTCCCAAATTGGAATACTATAGCAGTGTTGTCCAGGCTCTGAAAATAATTCTTTATTCAAAACCTGCTGGGAGTACACTAGTGCAAATTTTAGCAAGTGAATATACAGTCTTACCTGGTGAAATCAGTTTCTGCTATAATATGAATTTTCAAAAGAAATAGGACTGGATCTAGGGTTGCCTTCTGGCACCAGGAACATCACCTGAGTAATATCCATAAAGGATGCTCAAGCAGGGAAAGGTGAGAGGAGGCAATTTTTGTAAATTTCACCTCCCTTAGCCCCCAGTGCTGAAAGAAAGTGAAATGCAGTGGCTGTGTGTAGGCATGCATATGAAGACAGTCAGGAACTTTTTTTGAATTACTGGGCAAGTAAAGCAAAAGATATTTCGGCTGTTTTGAAGACACTATTTTCCCTGCTATAATGGAAGATGTCAGTTTGGAGAGTGAAGGGGATTGAGAAATTGGCAAAGATTGCCCATTATACAAGTGGAAATGTTATATCAGATAAGAAGCCATCCATTAACAATGGCTCAGGTGCAGTAGGAAAGTTTGTCAGCATTATGGAAGTAAGATTCAATAGCCATTCAGCTCAGCTTCAGAAGAACTGATGGGGATCTATCTTGTCTCCCACTTCAGATATGAGTCCTGGGCAAGCTCTGCCAGTAACTCAACCTATGGGGCCAAACAAACGCACTTAACTATATATGTGGTTTTAAAAAAGTTGCAATACGATTATTACTCTGTTTATATCTTTACTGAACAACAGAGTATTGACCTAATGGAAGACATTTGCAACTACTAATTTTGAGAATAAATTGCTTATAGAAATTGAGGTCCCTATCTTAGAAACACTGAAAGATCCTATTTTTGTATTTTGCAAGGTCCAAATTCAACGTGATGATTTTTTGTTTTTAAAAAATAGCAAGTCCCAATAGGGCGAAGAGCTGTATGATCTCTGATGGTGTCACCTGCTATATCATCTGTCAATAGCTCTGAGACTGTGAGACATCCAGGACTGAACTTTTGTTGGTGGAAGTAATAGAAGTGTGGTGAGCAGGACACTTTTGGCGTTGGTGAGAGCCAATATTATCAACCATCATTTAAGAATCTAAAAGTAATACTGCAAAAATCATTAGTTCATTCTTGGCTAACATTCACTGTTACCAATGCATTATTTTTCATATTAATGGTAATACAAGCAAACACAGTACTGGAAGCTGGCTGGAATTTCACTCATGATGAATTTACTGGAGGAATAACATAGATGCTTTTTTCCATCAGTATAATTGATTACATTCAGGGTAAGTAAGAGGATACCTTAAAAGATTATTAAATTGCTACTTGACAGTGTTAATGATCATTTGTCGTAGGGATATAGTAGAAGTCCTATAAAGTTAGACCAATGGTTCATTTGGACCTGCCTTCCATAGGAAGTAGGGAACTGTCAATCATTAAAAAAATAGAACTTTATGAACATTTATACTTTTCTTTCGACATTCATTAATTTTACAAAGAATGGGTAAGTTTTTAAAACAACTAAAAGCAAGATGGCCAAACCAGGAACACAGTGGGTCTACCACTCAGCAGAGGGAAGTAACTTTCTTAGACAGACAGTTGGGGTTTCCTGAAATAGTAATATTTTGATATTATTATGATTTTTAATTACAGGATTAAGAGACCCAATTATGGGGCATTTTGCCTTATGGGAAACAATGAGTACCATGGATGGACTGAGGGTGACATTTGCTTTCTGGCTCAGATAATGAATTATCTTGGCTTGGCCCTTAATCAAGAAGTGTAGGGACAAGATATGAAAGCAACAGTCCCTTAGTCAGAGCAACTGAAAAAAGACGTACAATTTCCTTAACACAAAACCAGGAATGACAAGTAACTGCTGTAGTAACCATAGAAAGAAAGAAAAGAATTCAAATAATTCAAGCATATCAGTCAATCCAGTCAAAAAGCTACCATTGGTAGACTTCAGTTGAAAAGCTAGGTGTTCACAGTAGATGTTAGCCCATGCAGACATATAACTAAAAGCTATAAATAATTTCCCTTATATGGCCATATACTGTCTCTAGCTTCACCAGGTCAGTTAAAAATCTCATGGCTCCATTTGTGTTCCATCCCATTGCAAGTGGTCTTAAGAAAGCATCTCCTGGATTAGGTGGTGTCCTCACTCAAAGATCTGGTGGCTATTCTTCCAGTGAAACAAAACCAATAGATGAAGCTAGGATTTCCATTCCATAGAAACTGATTTAAAATTTAAATGGATTAAATATAATCAATAGGACTATTTCCCATATACTGTATTTTGTCCTTCCAAAGGCCTTTTGTTTTAGAGCCACACATTTCTATCCCACCTTCCATTCAGGAATTCAAGGTGGCATACATAGTACATCCTCCTCCTGGAACATCTGCAAAAACAAAACCAAGTTCAGAGAACACCAAGAACCCAAGCTTCCTCCTATTTTTTTTCACACAACAACAACAACAACTCTGTGAGTATAGAAAGTGAAGAAGATGACCTTGATGGAGATATGCAGGTGCTATTGCCTAGGCAAAAGGGACTAAAGCATTTTTAAAGTCCAGAATATCCAGATAACATTCAGAAGCAGCTCGGACGGTACTTCCCTAATTCACTGAACTACAAGAAGGAGGTGCAGCACATTCGGACTTGCAAGATTCTGTTATTACAGCCAATGTCCATAAAAGTAGTTTTAGTCATTCTGTGGAATTGATGTCATGGTCTGGTCTACCTTGTGGGGCTGACAGTTCAGTGAGTTTCTCTGGCTGAATGTGGTCTAGAACTGGAGTATCCCTGCTCCTATTTCTTTCTCTTTTTTGGCATTTTTTTTAAAACACATGATGCAGAATATAAGACTGATAGAGTACAAGTCTAAAAAAAAAACAGGAAAAACTAAAACAGTGCAGGAATAAACAAAAAAGCATATCAGACCAGTGGCTTCTGACTTTTTCCAGCACAGGTACTGTATAAAAATACATGAAAGTTAATCTCTTACTATTAATTAACCATTTAGTAACATGATTTTTCTAAAATCAAACCATTCAGTCATCAAAACCTAAAATCAAGACTTCATTTTTTGCATTACAAGCAAATAGTCCAAAAGCAATTTCCAGATAGAAGCGAATCCAGTTACAGTGTTTTCTCTTATCAATGCTGTCAGTTTAGCCATTGGTGCCAATTCCATCAACTTAATCATCCAGTCCTCCATTGAGGGAATTTGTGCATCCTTCCATCTTTGAGCATATAACGGTCTTGCTTCTCCTATTTCAACACCTTCACCATTAGAGTGCACAGGTTTTCATATTTGGGAGGAAGCATTTGTGTCTGAGGGGCACCAGGTCATCCATCCCCAACAGTATAAGTAGAAGGAATAGACTATTTACTGCATGTGTGAAGCTGAATGGTTGATTTGTGTATGCATTTAAAACAAATGATCAAGAATGTAGAGATTCCAGCCATTAACTTATGATGAACATGTATCCTTTTGTATCTTCCTATTAGACTTCAAAGGCACAATCAGAAGTAGGCAAGGTTTTATTTAGCATCTTTATTAATGATCATAAGGATGTGAAAACTGTACATTAATTAAATTCACAGATGATGGTAAATTGGGAGGTGTGGCAGGTGCTGCTGAGGACAGAGTTGTAATACAAAGGATATCAGTGAGGTTACAACAAATGGGCAGGAATTAAGAATAATATCTGCTAAGATAAAAATGATTAAATATATCGAGAGGATAAAGTTGAACCCAGAGAAAGAAAAGCATGAGAGTGAGGAACTGAAATTCTAAAAAAGCAAAAAGAAAGCATGATTGTGCAGGAATCATTGCAAGAAGTAATGGTGAATATCACACTTATTTAATGAATTCAGGGATCCCTATACTGAATGGTAGACTACCTGACTGGTATTTAGTACACATAGAGAGCTCTGGGGAGACATTCCTCTTTACTCAGCATAAGTAGAAATTGTAACCCTGAACTTTCTATGGTCAGACTATTGTTATCTGCCCTCCATGATCCGTTTTGTAATAAATGTTATTGCCCTGGAAATTTCACCATAGACACATATTAGGGGAAAATATGACAGGGTCTTCTTAGTAGTGACTTCCTAATTATGGTGGAATGGCTTTTTCCCCTTAAAGGCCAAGCCAAGCTGGTTTCCTGGCAGCTTCAAGTTACTTGGCTATTCATCCAAGGGTAGGGTCTTAATGTGTATAGCTTGGCTATATTTTACATACTGAAAGTGTGTTTAGTGTTTTGCCAACTGTATTTCCACCTTGAGAGCCATGAATATAGGATGAGTACTAAATATTTTAATAAATAAATAAGGAAAAATTCACTTATATGGTGGCAAGAATGCATACGGCTGAGAGAATCAGAAAATCAGATGCTACATTTGTGAAGGAATGTGTAGAGTACATCCTGTGTGCTCCTTGGTCTATCCTGACACCTTAATTAAGAAAGTTACATTCAGAGGTCTTGACCATATTCCAAATTCTCAGCAGGTGGAATCAGGGATGGGGTCTGCTGATGGAGTAGAGGACTTTATATAAATGAATAGAAAGGAAGTTAGCTGTAGAGCACACATGGGTTGAGTGTGCCTTTGTTGTGCTAAGAAATAATGCAATTAGCATTTTGTTTTAAGGTTCGCAAAAGTGTGAACTCTCATTGCAAGAGAAATGGGCAACTGCTTGATGCCCATTTAGAAGCAATCATACTTCTAAAAATTATGGAGGCTGTAGACTGTAATGGATGGAGTAATGACATAATTATATTATGGAAGTAAGTGGGCCTAGAATCTTAGGGAGAGATTTTGGGGGAGATTTTAGATGGATTTCATTGTCGGGGTGGGGGCTGTTAAAACTAAAGAAAGCTTGCACATCTTTTAATATTTCCCCTAGTGTTTCTCGGTGGGTCAGCTATGAAATTTGATGGCATGATTTTTGGGTGGAAATCAGTAAAAAAGGATTAGGAGGCCTCGTTTGTTCTGCTTTCCTCAGATTGTCCACCCTAATATATGACCTATGAACTCACATGCAAGCACCTCATTGACAATTCCTTGGCTGATCTCAAGAATGCTAAGCAAGGTTGGATTTGGTTAGAACGTGGATAAGAAACCATCAGGAAATGTTAGAGCAATATGCTAGACTTGAGAAATTGTAAAGAAGGTAAGGCAATGGGACAACAGTTTGGTACTGTTGTCAAGCCAACTACATGGATACGTCCATATAATCACTAGGAGTCAAGCTCCAGCTTGAGAGAAGCTTTTCTCTACACTCTGAGAGATATTTTTTTTTTATACACAAGATGTTTCACCACATAGAAACATGCCAAAGAATTCAACTTAGGTGAATTGGCTGTCCACCACCAATAGCCATTTAAATCTTTTTGGATCTGTTTGGGTCTCTGTGTTTTGATCAGAGAACTACAGGCAAAATTTGGAGAAGTGTGAAAACAGAGCAACTGAGTCCTTACATTAATCTGGAACATGACATTTATGTTGGTTTGCATCAAAACGTGATCCAAAAATGTATCCCCTAATTCTAAATGCAAATTCAAGCCCTTGCCCATGATCACTGCATTTTACGGAGTGCAGGAAAACAGACAGGTACATGATGAAGTTTGTGCCACTTCGCTCACTACAGTCACTACCAACCTATGCAAATTTGAACCTGTGACCTGGAGACAGGGAGATCAATATCTCATTACCCATGGCTTGAAACATTCCCTGCTCCGTATCTCGCAGGGTTTACTATCAGAGCTCCTTTAAATCACAACGTTGGAAAAACTTATGTGATCAGCATGAATCCTAGCATCAGTAATGGGGGGTGGGGGGTACAAGATACAAAGCACAGCTTTAATGTCCCTCTTCCACCTATTTTCCTCCCTTTGGCCAGCATTACTTCTGAAAAGGCTTAATCTTCAAAAATCCAATTTTACAAGTGGTTAGACTTTAATGTGGACTGTTGCTTTTCAGTCATTTGAAGACAGAAAAATTAACGGCTGGGATATTTAATTTCCAGGCACAGCCACTGCATGTTTAAAGTGTCTCTCAATTTTTAATGCAATATTTTTATTGTTAATAATATTGTTGAAACACTGCAAGAATATTCCTCTGGCAGGAGAATGCTTATTCTGGAATGGGTTTTCATCCTCTCTCCAGTGCATCCAGTGAGCTGAAAAGACCAAATTCTGGAGGACAGGAGCAGATAACCTGTCGATGGCCTGAGTTGACACTTAACGTTTTTGCCTGGATGAGAGCAGCAGTGGGTGGGATCATGATGCAGAAAGGCTGGGGTCAGGATGTTCTATTCATTCTTACCTGATGGGCATTTTGTGAATCTCGTGCTTCAAAATGGAGGAAGCCATGCTGATGACTTTGCCCATACTGGTTGAAGGAGGTTTGGAAGCTGTAGGCAACCTTTAGGCCTCAGTCTACTAAAAATGGGTGAGAAGATGGAACACTGAATTACACACATATGGTCAGAGACCTGCATTCATGGGGAGGAGGAAGTGAGTATGGCTCCCTTTCAGATTCGTTTGCTTAACAGGATGAGGGCAGTGTAATGATTGCCCAGCCCAAATACTCAGACTCACAAGAGGTTGCTAAATGAAATCTGATTTATTAGGGAACTTAGGACGAATACAGAGAAAGCTGAGAATGAGCAAAAGCACGCCAAATACAAACTTAAAACCCTCGGTGCGAACGTACCCCGCCTCCGGGCCAACAGCCCCGCCCGTCCCAGGTGCTGGCAATCGTCAGAACTGCTAGCCTGGGAAAGTAACCTTGAACATAGCAGATAACCCAAACACATTCCAAAAGCAGAGCCAAGAGATAAATCCTCCCATCCTCCCGTGAAAGATGAAACACGCATCCAGCTCATGACATGCGAAACGTTACGATGTATCAAAGACATTGAAACGGTGAACATGACAGGCAGCAGCAGTTGGAAGCAGTAGGATGCAAAACCATAGTGCAACTCACGCTGAGGGACCCCCTCCTTTACATTTTTTTTTCTTCGGTTGTTATTCACTGCGCCCAAAGAGGGCTAGGTTTTTGAACGTGCTTCATCCTTTTAAAGGTGAATTGTCAACATTCGCCTGCCTGTTTCCTGGCAAATTGAATGGACCACATACTGAACCTGTCCAGAGAGGAGAAGAGGAGCAGTGACAAATCCCAATTTTCTTTCTCCCTCTTTAGCTTGGCATTTTTCTTTTCTGCCAGAGCAGCAAATCACTGCAGAATTAACGGCCTGGCCACCATTTTGCATCCTCACCCTCCACCATCCTGGGGGTCTGGTGTCTTTCTGGGGATGTAGATAGGAGTTGAAAAAGTGGTGGCCACCAACCAAAATATCCGTGGAGACTTTTTGGAGAAATGCCTGCAAAGAGGCTTTTTATTTCCCAGGGGATCAACTGGATGAATAAGAGACACCTTTCAGAAATACTCTCTAAAAAAAAATGTTTGCCTCCCTTTAGAACATGATTTAAGTTGCATGGCTAGAATTCCACAGGACTTTGTTTTAAGTAACAGAGACTCCGTACAGTATGTGTGCTTGGTCTGTAATACCTCTTCTAGTTCAAACTGCAATAACATGAAGGGCTTGCATCACATCATTGGAGAATCTCACACTATCTCCTTGGACAGTTAACATTCCAGGCGTCATGTAGGAAATAAACATGGAATTCCTTTGATTTCCCCTGATTTAACATTTAAACTTTTCTGCATTTCTTGTTTTGTTTTTTGCTTCTCAAGGTCTTACACACAAGTTAAAATGCAAATTTGTGTGCGCATGAGTTTTAATAATGAATGAATTCATTTTAGCTTGTGCTGTGATTGTTGCTCCTTTAACGCAAATCATTCTTCTGTATGGAATAAATAGGGTTATTGAGTTGATCTGCTTTAAGGCTAATGAGCCAATGTCTACCATCTGAAAAGGCAGTGGCACTAAAGCATGTATCTCTCCACTGGCTTCTCTGGATGTCTTTGTTAACCGAAATCATGATTCTTCTCTGAGATTAATTATACATATATTCTGAAATTTCAGTTCAGAAGAAACAGAGGACAATTGGTAAGAATGCAATACACACACACACACACAGTGTGTGTGTGTGTGTGTGTGTATATACTGAACATATATACACACACACACACTGTGTGTGTGTGTTTATATATATATATATATATATATATATATATCAGTAAATATATATACTCTGTGTGTGTGTGTATATATGTATATATATATATTCAGTATATATACTGAAATCATGATTCCTCTGAGATTTTATACATATATATATATAACATCTCAGAGAGGAATCATGATTTCAGTATATATATTGAATATATACATATACATATACATATACATATATATATATATATTGCATTCTTACCAATTGTCCTCTGTTTCTTCTGAACTGAAATTTTATTTGAAAATCTCTTAAATATGTACCATTCAAAGAATTTTAAAAAAACCTGACTGCTCTTTTTGCTAATAAACAAAATGTGATAGGGGAATGCAAATAATCTTGTAAGAATTTCTGCTTTATAGATCTAGGCTGTGTTAAATGATAAGAAGCTGATCCTTTGATTCATCAGAATGGAGAGGCATTTTAGCGGTAGAAAATTATTCATTATTCTCATGAAAAATCCAGGGTTTGTGAAAATTTACCTATCTCCTTTCTGAGGTGGAAATTAGTTAATGTGATTCCAAAATGAGATTCAGGTGTCGATTTTCTAAATCTGGTACAATATGCAAATGCCTGAATTATGAAACAGAAATACATACTGTATCCTGCAGTGTTATGAATCTTTAAATAAGCTGCTCTGGGTTTAATGGGACTTATCCTAGTAGATAAGTTTAGGACTTTGTGTGCTAAAGCTCCTCTTGGAAATAAGAACAATGTTATTTAGTTACTTACTTTACCTTCAGTATTTTTCAGAGTTATGCCACCCCAATATGAGAGAATGGTGCCAATTCCTGGTGAGATATTTACAGCCTGCCAGATGTTGTTGGATTTTAACTCCTAACATCTAATCTGGAGGGCCATAGGTTCCCCAGTTGTTATTCTTTATTAATATATTTATTAATCTATTCTCCCAGTCGGACGTTGAATTACAACCCTGGATTACTCCATTTCAGAATATCCATGCTTTTACAGCTCATTTGTCTATCAATATGAGACCTCACCTGGTGAGGTTTTCTTGAGAACAATGGCAATGATTTTAGAGGACACTTAAGGGACAAATTTGAAATGGGAATGTAGAAAACCCTACCAGCTTCCTAATGCAATCATACCCCAAATCAAGTATGTTAGGAATACGGATCCTAGCATATGTAGCCAACATGGTCAAAGACAGTTCTAATGCACCTGTAAAAAGATGTGCCTCTCAGACCTTTTAATATGTATCCATATTTCTAATAGGAAGTATCTTCATTGGGCAACTTAATGGGGAGCAGATACTTTTCAAAGCATTTGAAATCTCACATAGTTCTAAAAATGATACTGAAGATTCTCCCAATCAAAAACATCCTTGAGTGTAGGAAGATTAGATACCATTAAAACCATTACCTCCACAATTTCCATAATCTTTGTTCTAATGGATTCAGTCTGTTTTGAATGACTCTCTCTCTCTCTCTCCCCCACTCTCTCTTGATAAGCAAAATATTCTTTTTCTCATAATCCTGGAACTGCTCCCTCTACTAACCACGATGCATCCTCCACTTACCAACAACACATGAATCAAGTCAACTCAACATGTTGATTCATTCCACATGTTCTGAACTTGAACAGTGTGAGTTAGCTGTGATTATCCTCAGTTTTATACACTTCTTTTACTGTATGATATCATATGTGTATGTATGTGTGCCTTGTAGGAATGTACTCATTAAAACTTCTCAGTCCCCCAGCCATTCCAAGAGTTCAGGAGAGTGAAGCAATGCCTTACTGAACCTACATTTAAAGTACTTACAAGCATTCTGCAGTCAAGTTTGGAACTGTTGTCATTATGATAAGTTTATTACATTGTAGAGCAAGTTGTCCAATTCTGCATGTGAGTGAAATAATCTAATCCTAGAGCACTCTTTAAGGCCAATGCCATGGGTGGCCATGGGTGCATATATAAAGGGGTGGGGCTTGGATTTCAATGGTGTGATGCTGCTTTTGTCATTCTGCTCTTCTTTTTAACCTCTCTTCCATAGAAGCTGCTGGTCAACTCCTTTCTAAAATATAAGACTTAATTTTCATAAATCTCTTCCCAATTCCTTTTGCTGCTAGCTTTTCTTGGCTGATCCAAAGGAGGAGAAGGAGGAGGAAGAGGAGAAGGAGAAGGAGAAGGAGGAGATGACAATGGCAATCCAATTCTGTATTGTTGCAGTGAGAAGTTCTCACAAAGTCAGAAGCAAATAACCTGATATCAGATTAGTCCATCCCCCCCCCCCAAAAAAAGGGACAGATGGAAACCATTCCTCCTGCTCATAAGAGAGGACTTCAAGCATGTTAAAAAGTGTGAGCAGGACAAAAAAATGCAAGAATTTAAATCTTGATTCCACTATGTATAAGACTTGTATTTGTTGCACAACAGTTGTTGGAATCTTGTATAAAAGCTTTATTAGCATACAGTAAACCTTTCTAATCAGAAGCTTTGTGTTCTTGAATCCAGTTTGGGCCTGTTTCGAGTCCCTTAACAATCCCTTGACAATCACCGAGAGTAATATTCTTGAGGCAGCCTTTCCCTTTATTGTAACAGGAAAATTCCTCCCTTTGAACAATTGACAAAGTTGGAACATCTTTGAAAATGGTACAGAACCCTAACATTTGGAGCTGACTGTTTATTATATATTATTAAGCTTGTTTTGTTGTAGGTATAAACATGCTAGAGATCTTCTTTAAGGAAAGGATGGCTTAGACACATTGAGATATGGTAACGCTGGTCTAAGAGACTGTGGCTGGCCATGCAGCTCAGTGCATATGGAATTAATGAAACTGGAACCAGAAACAAGGACAAGTGGATGGTAGTAATAGATATTTCAGATGTTGCAGCTACCTGTCTCCATCAGATCTCACCATGGAGAGTTGTAAGATCAGATGCTTCCAATTTTATTCAGGTTTATCAGAAGAAACAGAACAATAAGCTTGCATCTTGTCTACTTGTGAACAGTTTTATGCCCTCAGGGAACCATCTAAAAGTGCTTTATTCTAAACACTGAGGAAGGAGAATGTGATAGTCTAGGAGTATAGCATTTGAGAGTAGAAGCATCATTCCTGAACAGAAGGTAACTAACTTGCTTCAGCAATATGTCATCTGAGGAATTGTTCTAGGATCCTCTGCCACAAGGTGGTCTGAACTTTCTCTGCATTCAAAGAACTTCTTTCATTGACCACACTGATTTTCAGTCATATGGGGTTATTTTGGAGATAGGTTCTTGGTGCAGGTCTTGGCTAGGCCTTTTGGACTTTATTGTCTTCTTCCTGGGTGAACTGAAGACACAACCTAAACCTCTGTCTCTACTTTCATACAGTTGTAATAGTATGTTGTCACTTAAGAAACTTGCCTCTTAATGAGAAACAACTGGTAAT
Source organism: Candoia aspera (assembly GCF_035149785.1). Classification (NCBI taxonomy): domain Eukaryota; kingdom Metazoa; phylum Chordata; class Lepidosauria; order Squamata; family Candoiidae; genus Candoia; species Candoia aspera. Next base: position 15,307,777 of record NC_086163.1, on the reverse strand, counting down.
GGTCCACAATATTCTAGGATTCTCCATTGGGAATCATTTGCATATCTTTTTTTTCAATTTGGTGCTTTTCAGATGTGTTGGGCCATTGCACATCCTCTTCAGTGTGTTAAGGTTTCAAATTTGTACTACTTTACTGGAGCTGCTTTGTTTCAGGACTGGATGTCAACATTTGTAGAATTTTCAAAGTTGTACTTTGGGGAACTGAACCCTATACTTTTTGGAGGGGGAGTTCTATATTTATTTTCTCATACAGGCATAAGGCCTTTTATACTGCTCCCCTCCCCATTTATTGAACCATTTTAACAGAAGCGCTGATCTTGACTGAAGTTAGTCATTCAATCAGTCTTAATACTGGTTTATAAAGTCCAATTTCCAGTCTTTCTTCAGTGTTGGCAAAAGATAATAGTACAATAAAAAAGAAACATCTAGATTTGTCATTTTCTTTCTCTTTTCATCAGTGGTCCCAATAGAATGGAGTAGGGCTAAAACCTAGTCTGTTTGGCTTGGGGCAAAACACACACCCTATATGAGCAGTGAAATAATCTAATTTTTTCAATGAAACTCGGTGCCAGTCAAACTCTTGCAGTTGTACTTTAGGGACATCAAAAATGTACAGATACCATAAACCTTAGCTGAGAAGAGCAAATTTAGCATGTACAAGATTATGAAAAGAAAGGAAATTAAGAATATATGAGCATACTTAAATGTGGGAGAGAGAAGAATGCCATTTTATAAAAACTGTACCCTATTTCCATTGCTTGTTTTCTTTTTCTCCTCTCAGTAGAAATATTCATGTTGTCCATGGTTTATAAAATAATGTTCAACAAATCCAAATTTGATTTTGCTTGAGCTTCTATTTCAACAAGTTTTTTAGTTGATTAACCATCTGTTTTTTCAAAAAAGTTGTCAGCTGTTAATTGATCTCATCTAAACAAATTGCATACTACGAAAATGTCAATATTAATGCCATTTAAGAATATAAGAGGAAACTATTTTCAAGTGGTTTTAAATGATTATTTTAACAAAAGGTACCACCTCATCTTAAGATGATACCATTATTATTATTACTTTTTTTAAAAAAAAGATATCACTGGAGCAAAATCAACAGTAGCTTCCAACATTCTTGCAACTGAACAATGTTGAAATTTCCTCAAGTTGAAAATGGACTGATTCATCCATTTTTAGTCTGAAGGTATAAGGAAGGAAGAGGAACAGAATTATTTTGAGCATGATAAGCAATTTGTAGATCACAACCTACTCAGGGTTCCTGATCTCCATTTTTCTTTAATTTCTAAGTAGAGGTTTGGCCTTCATAGCCCAAATGGACTTTTCCAAAGATTTTACACAATCCCTGAAACAGCTGAAACTCACCTACAAAATGCCAGAGGATACCAATGCAGTCCAACAGAAAATGAAAGCAATAAAATGCAATAAGCTTTCAAATACAGTTAGGAAACTTAAAATAGCACCTTCTCAGAAGCTTCTGAAAACCCTTCCACACTACCTCAATCCAAGTGAAAAAGAAATCTGTATTCACTCGAACAATGTTATGGTGCTATTCTCCATATCTCCCTGTGTCCTCCTGCCACTGAGAAGGGTGACCGTCTTCCAGCCACAAAAGGATTTGATGGCCCCAAATTTAGAAACAGAAAGCAGTCCTTTTGATCTGAATGCAAAGACTTACCATTGTGTGGGGTGTTAGGATAGGTGTGATAGAGCTGGGCAAAAAAAAAAAAATGGCTCAAACTCCTTTGTAGCTAGCAGAGAAGATACCTCTCTGTAAACCAACCTCTGAAGGAGAAATTGGCCAGGGAACAAGGACAACACCTTTTCCCCTTTGTTTTACTTCCTAAATCACCTTTCATGAGCTGCTTCTTGGCAGAAATCACAGCGGATGGTCACCCTTCTCAGTGGCAGGAGGACACAGGGAGATATGGAGAATGGCACCATAACCTTGTTCAAGTGAATACAGATTTCTTTTTCACTTGGATTGGTATAAACCCTCACACTCACATTGTCTCCTTTAACAAACTCTTGCACACACTCATGCACAAAGACTGGATGTGCACTATGAGCAATGTAGTTTAAAAAGAACATTCACTTGCTGCTGCTGCACAGCGCTAGGCCTTCCCTGAAACTAGTGTATAATTCCACCCCCTTCTATTGGTAGCCAGGAAACTCCCCAATCCATTTTAAGCTAAAAAGTTTCCATTGAGAATGGATGCCTCAGTCTAGAACGTAGCTGCTGTGTTATGAACCACTTGTGATTTCCTCTTCAGAATCAGCCCCACCGTAGTCATCTAAACTTGAGGTTATAAAGTGCAGAGTGTTTTAAAAAAAAAACTAAGAAAAAAGAAAGCGGGGTGAGCAGGTGGGGGACTTTTCCTGCAGAATTCACAGAGATGAAAGCATAGAGGCATTAAATCTCTTCCTCCCATGAAAGAGTTAAGCGAGAGAAATAAAATCAGATATGTGTAGCCTCCAGACGTCCATTAAAGTGCAGAATGCTGTTTTCTATCACAGATTATATGCCAGATGTTCAAACTATCTCTAATCATTGCAGATGTAATGGAGTAGAATGTTGCAGTTTGTGAGTTTACTGGCATTAATTCTGTATACTGCACAAGGGAAAAAAGATTTTAAATATATAATTATATCTCATTAATACTCAGGTTTTATTTCCTTTCAATGGAACAGGACTTATTAAAGCAACCATTTACCGCATGTTTTCTTTAGCATTTGCCTCCCCCTTTTCCACCCAGCCTGGTGCATTGTACATGTGAAATGTGTACTGCCATTCCAACAGAAAAACGAAACAAAACAAAACGGTATGGTAGGTAATGCTGCCACAAAAAGGGCTCCCATTTTTACAAATTGGTTTTTTTTTAACAATGTAAAGTACCTATTCTCTGCCCTCTGCATCCGTACAGAAACTGCAGACATTCCTATTTGCTTACTGAAGACGTTTGCTTTTCCCGCAATGTATAAAATAACTTGGCCCTTGTTTGTGTTGAGACAGTAGCAAAATGAGAATCTAATGATAGACATGCATGCTCACATACACACAAAAGTACACATCATCTCTTCCATAGGTTATTTTCACCAAAAAGTAGCTTAATGTTCAGAATTCTAGCCAGCTTTTCTGGGATACTTCAGTCTGCCTACCACCAGTTTCCTTGTCTCTCCCCCACAGTTGCTCAGCATTCTGCGGTCCCTGAACATGTTCAGCCTTCAGTGAAGCCTCTTGGAGTCCTCCTTCTTGAGGCATTGTGGGGGGTTTGGGGGCAGGGGGTGGAAGAAGCAGTGAAGATTCTGTGGTACTTCTGTAAATCTTAAGCTTCTCTGAAGTCGGTTAATGTCCCTGCTTTGTGCAGGATTTTTTTTTTTTTGACTCTGTAACCACCCACGCCTGTAAGGGGGAAAAAATCATAGAAAAGAGATGCACATTTAGGATATCTAGAGAGGGATTTGGGGGGGGCACACAATTCCTACTGTCTGAGGCCTCTAGGGACAAGGCAAACAACTCTGATTATGCTCCCAATTTGTGATGGAATGTGAGGGTGACCTTGGAAGGTGGGGTGGGGGGAAGGATCAGATAAAATAGAAAGGAGCCCACAACAGAGTAATGGCCAGAGGAAGACACCTAGGAAAGGCCAGCCCTAACTACTCAGGCAGTAAATAGGAAGGGCAGGAGAATTGTACTTTCAGACTTGCGAGATTCTGTTAATGTGTTGTTGTTTATTTGTTCAGTCGCTTCCAACTCTTCATGACTTCACGGACCAGCCCACGCCAGAGCTTCCTATTGGTCATCAACACCCCCAGCTCCCCCAGGGACAAGTCCATCACCTCTAGAATATCCTCTATCCATCTTGCCCTTGATCAGCCCCTCTTCCTTTTCCCTTCCACTTTCCCTAGCATCAGCATCTTCTCCAGGGTGTCCTGTCTTCTCATTATGTGGCCAAAGTATTTCAGTTTTGCCTTTAATATAATTCCCTCAAGTGAGCAGTCTGGCTCTATTTCCTGGAGGATGGACTGGTTTGATCTTCTTGCAGTCCAAGGCACTCTCAGAATTTTCCTCCAACACCACAGTTCAAAAGCATCTATCTTCCTTCGCTCAGCCTTCCTTATGGCCCAGCTCTCACAGCCATATGTTACTACTGGGAACACCATTGCTTTAACTATGCGGACCTTTGTTGTCAGTGTGATGTCTCTGCTCTTAACTATTGAGATTTGTCATTGCTCTCCTCCCAAGGATTAAACATCTTCTGATTTCCTGGCTGCGGTCAGCATCTGCAGTAATCTTTGCACCTAGAACAAAGTCTTTCACTACCTCTACGTTTTCTCCCTCTATTTGCCAGTTATCAATCAAGCTGGTTGCCATAATCTTGGTTTTTTTGAGGTTTAGTTGCAAGCCAGCTTTTGCACTTTCTTCTTTCACCTTCATCATAAGGCTCTTCAGTTCCTCTTCGCTTTCAGCCATCAAAGTGGTATCATCTGCATATCTGAGATTGTTAATGTTTCTTCCAGCAATTTTAACTCCAGCCTTGGATTCCTCAAGCCCAGCATGTCGCATGATGTGTTCTGCGTACAAGTTGAATAGGTAGGGTGAGAGTATACAGCCCTGCCGTACTCCTTTCCCAATCTTAAACCAGTCCATTGTTAGCCTTACAATAAAGTAGAAGTAGCTCATCTTGTTGTTTTTCCTGTCTGGTTTACCCAGGAGGGCTGACACAAGTTATGTTATACTAGTAGCTTGCTTTTTGATTTTATGGCACCTTATCACATCCATAACAGAAGCAAATTGTATGGTCCAAATAGTAAAGGGAGATAGGGCAGTGATAAAGAAGATAGAAAATAAGGTAGAAAACTATACCCTAATGAAGGAACTACCAAGGAGAAAACCACACTTCAACAAAAACTGGCAGGTCAAGCTACTGTATATAAAAGAGAGCAAATCCCACACTTAACTCGCTCTGATGATATCACCTAGTTGGGTAATGAAACGTCTGCAAGCAAACAACCAAACTCAGAGAGCACCAAGGACCCCACAGTTCAACCCTGAGCTACAGATATTCTCTTCTATTGAAAGACAGGAATAAAACATGGCAGGTAGATATAGAGGAGATATCACTGAGGGAACCTGATGCCCTCACTTGCTTCATTTCACCAGATGCAAGAAACAACTGGGCAGAGACTCTTAAGAGTTACTGATTGCATGTAAGACTCACATATCTTTAGGAGAGTCGACAAGGACAACCAGGACTGAAGGCCTATAAAGGTCATTGTCAGCCCTTCAAGGTAGGCCAAGTCAGGAATCAGATGCCACAAAGACTTTTGTTGAGCTGAATTGATGATCATGAGATCATCAACGTAAAGTCAGTAAGGTTTTACCAGAAATTAAAATTATACAGAATGTGGGGATCCAGATCTGTAGGTGATAAGTAACCAGGGAAAGCTTTCCCAGTGTACCATAGTGCAAGTCTGATAAAGCACAAACATAGGGAAAGGATGTGCAAAGCATCGATTCATCTGGTAGTTTGACTGGACCTCTGAATCATGCCAACTCTTTGAATCCAGTCAGGAAGTTGAATTAAATCATGACATGAAATCAGATAACTCTGAATCAGTTTGAACTTCTGCACATGGAAAGAAAGGGCTTTTTTGAACTAATCTGGAAACTGAAATCAGAGCCACCAGAAGGAACAAATTAGTTCAGGCATACATGTGGAATCAAATTAATATTTCAAATCAGTTTGGATTTCCCAATTTCATTTATTTAATAGATTTGTATCCTGCCTTTTGTTTGGGAATTCAAAGTGGTGAACATAGTGCTCCTTCCTATTTTCCCCTGTGAGATAGTTTGAGCTGAGATAACATTACCTAACGAGCTTCAGTGGCTGACGGTCGTCTAGAACCCGGGTCTCCCTCCTCTTAGTCCAACACTTTAACCACAGCACCATGCTGGCTATCATTCATATTGATTTGCTAAATTGAATTGACAATTCACATTGAATTAGGGCTCATTTGTGCAAACCTGTTTGTTTCTTCCCTCAACATTACTATGAGTTTGGGGAGGTCAGTAAAATCAGTGCATCAATTTATACTCTTATCAGAGCAATCAAGCAATTTTTCTACCACTCTCTTGTTATAGTTTTCCTTGCATTGTTTTCAACCATGTCCTCCATATCCTATTTCTCTGGGAGGTGAGCATGCTCATTATGTCCCCCCCCCCTTTGCAAACATATATTTTTCTGAATAACTAGAGATCCTCTTAAGCTTACAAACCCCATTTATTATTATTATTATTATTATTATTACTCATATTTAGCCACCGCCCATCTCCCCCAGAAGAGGGACTCTGGGCGGTTTACAATGAATTTCCCATAAAACATAAACATTAAAATACCATAAAACAATTATAATAAAATCTAATAAATAAATAAAATCCATGAGAAATGTAAAATCCAGGCTGGTGGGAGGCACTCTAGGCTGCGAGCCATCCCCAAGAATGGTTATTCACTTTCCCGCCCCAGGCGAGATGGCAAAACCAGGTCTTCAGGGCCTTCCGGAAGGTCAGGAGAGAAGGGGCCTGCCTCACCTCTGGGGGCAAGATATTCCAGAGAGCGGGGGACACCACAGAGAAGGCCCGTTTCCTGGACCCCGCCAGATGAAATTCTCTTATGGACGGGGTCCGTAACATGCCCTCTCTGGATGATCGGGTGGGGCAGGCCGATGTAATGGGGATGAGACGGTCCCTCAGGTAACCTGGCCCCGTGCCATGTAGGGCTTTAAAGGTAATAACCAACACCTTGAATTGGACCCAGAAGCAAACTGGCACCCAGTGCAGCTCGCACAGCAACGGTGTTATATGTGCCCACCTAGGTGCACCAACAATAGCCTGTGCAGCTGCATTTTGGACCAGCTGAAGCTTCCGGATACCCTTCAGGGGTAGCCCCATGTAGAGTGCATTGCAGTAGTCTATATGGGAGATAACCAGGGTGTGAGTTATAAATTATATAAATATAAATTTATATACATGAATGGTTTTGGTTCCCTTCCCTGTGCTATAAATACAACAACAATTACACACACACAGACTATACAGTATATCTCAGATCTGTTTGCTTCTTACATTAAGCCTAGTGAAGCAATGCTGATGTTTCAGAAAGTTTAAACAATTGGAGAGAATTTGTGACGGCATTGCTCATCTGTTGTATATGAAAAGGCCATTTAAATAGAGACAGTGAATTTTAGAGGAAGGACAGTTATATTTTTGGAGTTCATTTGTTATAGTCCTTTGAGAAAGCAACATGTTTGATATTTTATTCAAATAGAAGTGAGCTGAAGATGGGGCACAAACCCACACATCACCACCTTTGAAATGGGGCCGCAGTATATATTTAGATATGATTTAGGGTTTACTCTTTACTTACCAAAATTGAAAAAACATGGATATTAACAATGAACAATAGATCAGTTTTACATCAATGGGCATAAGGTGTCACTGTTTTCCTAGGAATATCACATTATTACTGCATTATTCTGAAGACCACATTTTTAGTTTTCTTCCCAATGAGTGCGTATATGCAGGTGGGACTCTATGTTTAACAGATATCAGAAAGTAGAAAAAAAGCAGGAGACTTACCATCTCAAATTTTCCATCATTCAAATGTGATCTAAGTAATATGCTTAAGAGTACATTCTTATCATCATTTCTAAAATGTCACCCCCACTTGAAATTTCACAACTGAAGCTAAAGAGAACTTTTCAGGACATGCACGGTCAACCATTTCAATGTTAAGTTGGACGGGAAATGCTTCCTGCCTCCAGTGTTATGATAAAATAAGAAGTTTGAAGAATGAAGGTTCTCCTTCAGAACATTAGATATATGAGCAGGCAGTCCTTACTTTTGCTGATGATCTTTTGCACATGATTTTGGATGTGCCTTGTTTGCCTCATTTAAGAAGACAAATGGGTGATTTGCTTTATATTCAGATACAGCAAAGTACAGCACGTATTTTACTTAATCAAATAGGCAGATGGAAATTTAGACACCCCCCCCCCTGTTAATCCAGAATTAATCAAGTCAATTTAGGTTTTTGTTTTGTTTTTTAATAGCACCTTCAACTGAATATCCCAAATGGCTTAGTATTGGTGTTACACTCATTGAACGTCATGGGTTCCTTTCAACCAGCAAAACCTTTTCATCTTGTTTTCCTTCCTATGAAAGTGGAAAGACTTAAGAATTTTGCATTTGATAGCTTTTGACTTTTTTCAAAAAAATAGTGAAATAAATGAACAACAAAGTGAAGATTTCCTCCCTGGGGGGATTATTCATAACTATCTCTCTTTCTCTATCATTTTGTTACTTAATGATTTAATGAATATTCAAGCAATAGCTGTACAAGCACACAATAGACTGTCTTTATAGCACCTTTCAAGCTATGCATCAAAAGGTGCTTTCGCTAATAAAACTAATCAACAGCTGAACCACCACTGGAGCCCATAACCCAAACACTAAATTCATTAAGCAGTAAAAGTTAAATCAAAAAGGCATAGTTGCTATCTAGATTTAAATAGCATGGCAGAGGAAACACTATATATTAAGGTGGAATCTAATTCTAACAGTGTTGGTTGTACCAGTTTGGAAAAGCTTTTTTGCAGAACATAAGAAGAGCTTGGAAGAGGCAATGTATTTCCTTCTAAAATATTTTAAAAGATCAAACGATCTATAATCTGAAGGAATAGATCTTTATTTTCAATTTGTAAAGTTTTCATTCATCTTCCTTTTAATTCTGTTCAGTTTCTCTTTCACATCTATCTACGTCTTTTAGAAGCTCTAATAAATACAATAGTTAAATATACATTTTACAATTTAATGAAAATATTGTCAGAATTTCTTGGATGCATGTAAACTGCTGAGAACTGCACTGCACAGATTAGTGGAATCTGACTATAGCAAGGTTCTGGTCTCTAAATTAGTTGAAGGGGTACCAATTTGATCATTTTACCTAGGAATTTGCAAAGGTTGAAATTGATATTCCTGAATTGCAGAGGGACCTTCAGGATGTATAGATCAAAGAGGTTTCCTGACAGACATCACCTTGATGATAAGACAGGAGAGAAATTTTGGTACTGATGCAGCATTTACTATAATCCAGAAAAGTAATGAAGAATAACAGGGAGACCCACAAATTTCTAGGCTCACAGTTGCAGTAAGTGTCTTGAATAACAAGCGAGGCTGAAAATATCCTTCTTGGATACACATGCAATAAATAAACAAACAAACAAACAAATAAATAAATAAAGCTGATGTGCAGATCTCCAACTGCAAATTGTAACAACATGAGTGTAATATACAAGAATGATCTATTCAGTTGTGGACAATACTAGCATGTATATAATGCACTATATATTCTAACATTGTCCTTGATTTCAAGTATCAAGAAGAGGCAACATATGACAATGATTCCATTTTATATTGTAATCCAAAAAATGTATTTGCTTTTTGAGAATGTCTGGAATGTGCTACCTAGGGTACAATGTGAGAAGGCAGATCTTTGATTAAAGGGACTGATGTCTTACACCCAAAGAAATTCATGTTTTCCAAATTTCTTGGATGCTTCTCTTTTCTGGTAGCATTTTTCAGAAACAAGGGGGGGAAAGTGAGACAGCAGGAAAAAAGGACTCACTGTATCAGCACACAGGATGATAGACTGCTCCTCTGGCTGACATTTTCATTATCCAAAAATTTATGTTCCTATTTCTGTCTGTAATAATGACCATCCATAGAAAAAAGCATGGTGGCTGTTAATGGACAGGAATAAGAGGGGGAAAAAATCTTTAATTAATCTAGAATTGAAGCATTTCCTCCACACATTGACCTGCCAAGTATTTTACCACATCTCTTGGCTCTGGAATGCAAGAGTAATTATACACAGTTTCAATGATTAAAAGGTTGTAAAGTAATTTTAGATAATCTTCAAAATTATTTGCCTTATTTATTAGGGGAAAAAAGTGAGTAAGAATTACATCCAAAGCTCTGAAGTTCAGATCAATGTTTTCCTCAAAAGCTTCTAAGAAAGCTGGGCTGCCAACAATCTATATACTACTAAAACTCTCATTGTGTTTATCTGTGTGGCTGTTTGTACCCGCAGGTTAGCCCAAATGGTGCATTATACCACAAAAACATTTGAATCAAGGAACCTAAAGTCCACTAACTTAAAGGATACATAAAAATTCCAGGACCCATTACTTCTGTGGAATTTGAATTTCCATGATGTTCCCCACTGCAGCATCCCCACAGTCACGCAATCGTGATTTCCGATGCTCCGTGCCAGCTTCCCACAAGCAAAGTCAATGGGGAAGCCAGCAGGAAGTTGGAAGTTGCTCCCATTCCCACTGCTTTTTGCCCGCCTATAGTCATTCTCTGTTTAGGTATGTAAATATTTACTTATTATTGAAGTTTGCCACTAGAATTATTTTTCCATTTATGATATATACCCTTCTTAAATGACCATGGGATCGTCCAGCATTGGGGTAAAAAAGTATGGTCAATCTAAAATTTAATGTTCATCTGGGCATATCAGACTGCACTACCTTTCTCTCAAAGGATGCCTCAATGGGTCACAGGGTTGTCTAGTTAGCCATATACCTGAGCTATTGTTTCATAATGGCCAACTACTCATAACTGTACAGTCGTTTATATCTTCTCCACCACCTGCAATTCTTGCAAGCTTTAAGGAATTTCACAGGAAGAGATTCAGCACAGGTAGGAAATATTGTTTGTTGTGAAACAAGCAACATTTTGGAATACAGCTTTATCTTACATGTTTCTTGTGGGCTGCATTGTCACTGAATACAAGACTTCTCAACAACAGCAACCTAACCTTGGCATTCTTACTTTGCACTTTGATTTTAGATTGGTTAGGGACAGCACTGCTTAGTTTGAGGGGCAGGTTAAGCATATTTTTCTTTGCCCAGAAAAGTCTACTTGTTTGAATGAAAAGGACCTAGAACTGGAATGCTATTGCCTATCTCTCTGATGCTAACGGTCTCTGAGTTTTACTTATGGAGGGGCAGAGCTGATGAAAATAACACTATCTGAAATGCTGTTCCATTGGAATCAAATGGCTGTTATTTCCCAGTTCCAAATTCCCCATTTCCTCCTCCTCCTATTAATTAATTCAGCTGAAGCTTTATTCCACCTAGGAATTTTCCAGAGACTAATTAGTATTACGTGCTCTGTTCTATGTGTATAGACAAAACCTAGAGCTCTGTTATATGCTTGTTGGTGATTCTTTCCACTCTTCCCCTATATTTTTGTAAGTTTTCTTTCTGTTGGGGAGCAAGCATGTCATTTATAACTAACGTGCCCTGGTGTGAAAGATTGTAGGAAGTCAGGGAAAGTAATGGAACAGACAGCAGGCCTAAACAATCAAAAGAGAGGAAGTCCATTTGCAACTTATCTTATAAAGAGCAGCACAGCTGAGGCTGAAAGAACCATGTGAAGAAACATTCAAATCATTCAAAGAGACCCTGCCTTAATATGCTTACCACAAAGGAGGATAAGAAATCCAAGACAGCCTCTTCCAAGATTCTGTATTTACCCCAAGATTGGCATTAAAGATCCTTTACCAGAGATTGGGCTTACCTAGGCAGGTTGGGCTTGATACCCACCAACAAAGTGGTGGATTATTTTGACATCAAAATATTTGTACCAACTGAAAGTTAATGTATCATTTCCTATGCCACTAACTCCAAAAGAAAAATCATTTCAACTTGAGTACCTCTGCAAAGATCTCCTTTGCTTTGCTTTGCTCATTTTCTTTTCCCCAGCTTTAATCGTACAACCCATCTCTGGAAACAGGTCTCAAAATTTTTGTGTTGTTGAATCACCATCTGAAAATATATGAGAACTTTTCTCCAGCTTTTGATTATGCACAGTTCCTGGGTCTGGATAATTGTGGAGGACAATAAGTCATGGATATGCAGTGTGTCACACTGCAAACCAGAATCTGAATGTCATGTTTATTCTCTTTTACATGTTTAGATTCTAAAGTGATTTCTATCCTTGGCATACAAGGAAGCATATCTTGTTAGGAGATTGCACATGTAGGATCTGGAATGGTTTTGTTGACCATTCTGTATTTCTGAGGGGAGCTCAGGAAATATATTTCCTTCATGATGCACATAAGGAGTGTGAAGTCCCACAAATCAGCTTGTTTGAATACAAGAATTGCCACTAATGGCACAGGTACATAATTTCTGGGGAATTTCCCCTCCAGAAGTGCCTTTATCATGCTTACCAGCATTAAGAATTCCTGCAATATACTTAATTCTCCAAAGATATAAGACTGTTTGCACCACTATCTCTTATAACGTAAATCCTCTTTACTTAGATGTTGACCTAGAATGAAATATGCAATGTGACAATGGCAAAGTGTTCTGGGACTACCAAGCCCATGCATCACCCCAGTTCAGAGTAAGGAATTATGCAGCTTGATGATTCTAAGCCCTAGGGGGCATGACTCTTCTGATCAGCTTTTGCTTGCATTTTGCTACTTCCTCTGCTTTCCAGACCATTTTAGATCCCAGTTCTAAGCACCAATATTAAATATTTTATGCCAGGATGGGTAGAAGGTTAATTGGGAATTACTGGTAATTGGGTGATTTTTTTTCCTGACTTCCAGCTGCTGGTGGCTTTAAAGGTTAAAATTAAAGTGAGTAACCTGTGGTCCCAATCCCACTTTCTCTCATATATGACTCCCACTCACCCAGCACTCAAAGCATCCAAATGTTAAATGCAACTTTTGACCAACAAAAAGTTGTCCACACCAAGACTGAAGTTACTTAAAGAATGGGAGTGTAAATAGAACAAATCAAAGATCAAAGAAGGACTTTCTGCAAAGTTATTTAAGGGGGTGGCAGTGTGAATGTTGTAAGTTCCATAATTCATTTAAAGCGTTCTTGCAGGAGTACATTAACTTGATTGTGTGTCTGTATTTCCCCAATCAAAGAACTTTGAGGAGATTGTGATAGCGATGTATATTGCAGAACACTTGTTATCCTTTCTACACAGTGGACATTGTTTACTTTCAAACCAAGCAATAATTTGCTAGTTACCAAATATAATGTTTTCAGTATTTCCTTTTGTATCCTTTGATCCTTTGCTGAAACTATGATCAGGAACCAAAGACTGATCTTTGTCATTTTTGAAAAAGGCCAGAGAAGAGCAATAATATAGAAATGAGAAGCTTTTGAAAAATCATAATAAATGAGCAGATGTCTTAATGGCAACAGTACCAGTCCCAGAAATTCCTGGAGCTCTTCCTTTCACTTCCCTCATCTCATAAGAGAAGCCACCAACATGCCATCTTTCCTTCTTAAGAATTTGATTCCAGCCCCATCTGCTTCTCCCTGCTTCGCTTTCTTGTTCCAGAATGGATTTGAAGAACTCCTCACCAATAGCTCCTGCTACGCAGAGTGTTGATGGACCAAACAGAGAAGTCAAATTGTCGCTTTCACAATTCACAAGGCACGCTGGGTGTTTCTCTATTGTAGATGTCAACCAGATGTCAATTTGCATTGCCCCTGAATGTTTCCTAATTCTTCTCAATAGAATCTTTTTTGGGGGGGGGGGGCAGAATATGTAGGGAAACCAAACTCTTTCTAATATTTTCCACCTCCCTCAGGTCACAGGACTGCTTCTTGGTCACTCTATTTTTTTTAAGGGTGAAATTCAAAACAGATGGAACCTCTCTGAGTTTCAAAAAGATAGGCCAAAAACAATAAGAGAGAGAGAGAGAGAGATTTTAGTCTAATTTTCTTGGTCAATGGGATTATATCCAAATTTGTGGAATTGAGCAAGTTAGCTTGATTAAATGGGTCTAAACTGTCAAGACTGGTTTGGGCTTGACAAAATGTCCTTGGGGAATTTTGTAGTGACTTCAAGTTTCTTTTTGGATCTAGCTTTTGGGCTGAATTAAAAAAAAACATTTTGCTCTTTCTGGAAATAAATTAAAAGACGAATCTCAAAGTTCTGTCTGATTAGCATGAGGCTGGAACCAGAAATTAAGAACTTTAGGTCTTAACAATAATCTTTTCAATATATGTCACACATACGCCCCACCAAAAAAAAAAATAAAAAAAAAATTAACTAACTGAGAGAACTTGCTTACAGTAAGGTTTGGATTCATTTATCATTAAGTTTCAAAACTATACAAGAATGAGCACACCAATAAAAAAATGGGATTTTGTTAAGTTTAATTCTATTTCCAGAGTTAGAAGTATACACTATATTCCCAGTAATTGTGGGGTAGACACCATATTTTCCCCCCCTGAATAAACAAACCAAAGGAAAAAATGTTTAATTTGTCTGAAAAAAAGGAATGCAGAGAAATTCATAGCACAACCATACCTGGAGTGTTGGCATTCAGACAAATCAGCCATCAATAGGCACATAGAGATAAACCACATTTACACACCATTCAAAAGAGACAATAAAAAGCTAAGAAGGAAGCAAAAAGACCAGAATACATCCTCTCCAGCACCAACACCCAGATAAGTGGGGATTAACACCAGACAAACAATCAAGCAGGAAACAATACCCTAATCAAGGAACTACCAAGGAGAAAACCACACCCCCACCAACACTGGCAGGGGAAGCTATTGTACATAAACAGGGAGCAGAACCCCACATTCAGTCGCACTGATGATGGTACCTAGTTGGGTAATGAAACATCTGCAAGCAAACAACCAAGCTCAGAGAGCACCAAGGACTCTAGAACCATACATAAATCACTTGCATTTCTTCAAATGTCATGTTCTTTAGTGGAGTAGAAAAAGCTATATACTCTTTTCCCTTGAGTGACAATGGTTGGAAGTTTCATCCATAGAGAGGCTCAGGTGCTCTCTGTTTTATTGAAAATTGAATTTGTTTAATGTGATTTATTTATTTATTTAGAGAGGTCCACAGTAGGTGGCTGTGCTCAGCAGGGTCAGACTGGCAACTCTTTGGTGAGGAGGGGAAAAGAATAACCAGCAATCAAGAAGCAGGTAGTGGCAAACACTTCAGTCAGTCAGTCAGTCAGTCAGTCAGTCAGTCAGTCAGTCAGTCGGTCATTCTTTATTACAGTCATAGAACAGTACAATTAAAAGTACTCAAAAGTGTCCAATAAATTTCTCAGTCATGATAAAAAATACAATCCATATCATAGTTGTAATTTAGCAAGCTCGCTCTCATTTATACATAAAATCAAAGGAGCTGCCTATGTCACAATGTATTGATAGTTACTTAAGACATCCTATAATTATTAATTATTAACTACTTAAATACTATAAATGATAATATCTGAGGTTTGGATGCATTAGATTATTTAAAAATGTTTACAATTAGTTATTCACCAGGTTTCGATGAATCTGTAAAGCTGCTGTGCGGAATCTAGCTACCTGCGCTGTGACTGCAGACCGCTTATCTTTAAGCAGAAACTGAAGATACTCGATGTCGGAATGTCCGGGGCACCCAATAGTTATGGGGAAGATGAATTTTGTTCAAATGTCTCTATAAAATGAGCATCGAAGAAGGACATGTTCAGTGGTTTCCTGGAATCACAGGGACAGAGCCTTTCAGAAGCCAATGGTATCTTTTTATATTTGCCCTCTAGAACAGCTGAGGCAAGCGCATGACATCATGCAAGCACTTCAGTATTGGGGCCAAGAAAATAATAGAAGTATCCATGTAGTTTCCAAAAGTCATGTGTACACTGAGGGAGACATCACAATCCACACCAGCAAAATTCAGTAGCTCCAGCCATTCCCAGCAAAGATCAGATAAGAAATGCACCAGTCTAGGGATACATTTGGTGTGGAACCATGAAAACTGGTGTGGGCTTTATCTCCCAACATAATTTGTCTCTTGGATAAAAAAAGGAGAAAGGGTTGCAAATGTCACCCTTAGCTCATGAGGAGATTGGTGGTTCCTCAGATTTGTATAAGCCTCGCAGGAATGGATG
Source organism: Candoia aspera (assembly GCF_035149785.1). NCBI lineage: Eukaryota > Metazoa > Chordata > Lepidosauria > Squamata > Candoiidae > Candoia > Candoia aspera. The sequence goes on along the minus strand of NC_086163.1, from coordinate 15,291,764 downwards.
GGTGCAAAAATAGCATGTTTGCATGACTTCATTCTCTGCAAGCCTATAGAACTTTTTTCCTCCCTGCCCCACTTATCTGCTGTGTACATTCTAGGTAGTGTAAATGTATTCAGTTATGCAAAGCAAAAACATTCCCAACAGCCAGGAGGCCATATGATACATATCATCTTGTGATTGTGTTGTAGGACTTTCTTCTTTAATTGGCAAATATTTCTCAGGCAACAGTTCAGATTTACTTAGAATCACATATGTGCTTAAGAACTCACTTCCCCCTCCACTTTTTCTGCATTGTATTGGCCACCGAGATCCTACACAACCTCCTTGTAAAAGCCATTGAGGGAAACTTGGCAACTGCTTTGGAGTTGGGTGTTTTTAGATTCGTATGTTTCAGGTTCCAAATCTTTTAGCTGATCCAGGTTCAGCAAAGTAGGCATGGAAGGATTTCACACAGGTCAAGTATCCGCTGATGTTGTTGGCAGTGTTTTTTTTTTAAAGGGATCTGGAAAGTTATCCAAAATTTGTAGACAGCATGAAATATTTTCAGCTTTCCAAAGGTGCCAGTGGCTGATCCCAGGGCTTGCAACTCTGATGTCATTTTTAGTGGTTTCAGCTGATTCAGAAAATCTATTTCATTTGGACATGCAATTTGAGTTGTTCATGGGATTCCTTGAATTTGGATTTCCCAATTAACTTGGGGAAAAAAAGAAATATTCTTGTGCATGTGCAGAAGTGATTCAGAAACATCCAAGGTGACCAGATGATTCAACTTGACTTTTCAATTAGATTCCAGTCACCTTTGAATCAAATCTCCAAATTGAATTCTTCAGAGCCCTAATGTTTTTCTATTGCTGCTGCTGCTGTTGTTGCTACATGTATATTGGGAGGCATCAATTCCCTACTTGGTTTGCTTTTGAAACAAAAGCTGCATATTCCCCTTGTGTCTCAAGTTTGCAAATATTATCACTAGATTGGCAATCGATCACTCAGTGAAAATTAAGATGCACAAGAGCAAATTTACAAGTCATAATGCAACAGTGAATCAACCTTCTCTTCTGTGTTCTTACCTGGAAATAAGCCTTTGAATGCAATGAAAGTCACTTACAAATAAATAGGACATTGCTATGAGATATGGATTAATTCATTCAAATGCATTCAAATACAGTATCTGATATTACCCTTTGGACAGTCGTAGGCTTTGTAATGCATGAAAAGGAACTGGTCACATCCGCATGGTAAAAAACACACAAATCTGTTGTACTAAACAATGCTTTTTAACCAAGTATTCTAGGGTAAAAGGGAAGGGCTGGATTTCATGCCCCTTTAATTCGAATATTTATGCATATTTTACTCAGGATCTTTCTTTCTTTGCCTTTTTTTTGCTATTATGATGTCAGTCCAAGTAATGATTTCCTATTCATTCTTAGACTCTGAATAGACTTTTATTTATTTATTTGTCTCAAAACAAATACCTCAGCAAAACATTGACATCACAAAATGACACTGCTTTCTCTTTGAAGTTTCTTTCCACACGGCCTGATTTACCAGAGACAGTGCCATTTCAGGATGACACTGTGATACTTTCTAAGTTGACACTTCATGTAACTGATAATGAGATGATAATACTACTACTTTAGCATTTCCCTATAGAGGTTTGAAAAAAAAAATCACGTACAGGTAGTCCTCGACTTATGACCACAATTGGGACTGGAATTTCCATCGTAAGTCATTGTGGTCATAACTCAAGTCACCACATGACCAGACCCAATTTTATGACCATTTTTACAGTGGTTGTTAAGCAAATCATGGGTCATTAAGCGAATCCAGCTTCCCCAATGGGCTTTTTTGCTGGAAAATGGCAAAAAAACATTGTAAAATGTGATCACATGACTGTGAGTCACTGCAACTGTTCATAAATGCAAGCCAGTTGCCAAGTGCCCAAAATGCAATCGTGTGACTATGGAGGGTGGGCGATGTTTTGTGATGCTCAGAAGTGCTTTACAGACCATTCTGAGGCTGTTGTAACTTTGGATTGTCGTTAAACCAATGGTCGTAAGTCGAGGACTACCTGTTTATTATTGCAATACGCTTTGCCCAAACTTTCTCAGATAGGTAGAGATATTTAGATAAGTCTAAACCCAACCCTTGTTCAAACCTCTTATATTCATCTATTGCTCCACTCTGTGAAATTTCAAAGTGAATGATTTATACAATTGACCGTATTGAGGTCTATTGGATACAGAAATATCTCTCATAAAATTTGAGTAATGTATTCTTTTTTCCCAGATAAAAGTCCCTTAGATACATATTACCTCAACTATGTACCAGGTTTTTTTTAAAAATGCATCTTTTATTTAAAAAGGGATGTTTCATGCACTTTTACAAATTTACACAGGCTTTTATGAACTTTTATAGGAAATCATGCTAGGTGCTGTGAACCTAACTGCCATCAGCACTGTGTTGGAGTCCTGCTTGCTGGATTGTGACATTTTAGTGAAAAAGAAATCTGAGATGGCTTTCTTTTACATCCACACAGTATTATTGTTGCACCATTAAAATGGGCTTAGTAGATCTATCTATTCAAATAAAATTAAGGTGGCCCAATAGTTAGCATTTTGAGCATGGTGGAAAGAAACTGAGGCATGGGTGTCCAGAGAGGAGGTCAAAGGTGGCCAATGATAAAATGTGCATCATAATGTCATGATGCAAACTCCGCCCCTCTTCTACTGGCATTATGACATTGTATACAAGTATTAAGGGGTGGAGTTTGCATGGTGATGTTGTGAAATATGTTTCATTGCTTTTGAAGCAATGTGGTTTGCACCAGATGCCTCTGAAGTGGGCTCATGTATGCTCAGCTCATAGCTTGCTCAAGTAATTTTAGGCCATGCACTATTTCTCAGCCTTGCCTACCTTAAAAAGTTGTTTTACAGATCACTTGGTATGTGTAAGAAGAGATGTGCAAAAGGAAACTTCAGAATTAAGACTTAGTATCTAGACAGACTTTGGATATAATTTTTTTTAAGCACCAAGACAGTAAAACATTTAGGTTTATAAAATGTCTGCCCAGAGCAATATTCATTAACCATATTTACAAATAATTAAATCTTCAGAGCACATTAGCATGACTTAATTTTACTTTGATTGGTCATGGAACATCTTGTTTAATTAAATATTTCCATTTTCTAACACTTTTTAAACTTATTTGTTAATAAGATTTCTAAAGAAAGTTGAGTTTAAAAATAATTAATGGACATATGTGTGATTAATATTTCAGGGGCATCAAGATCAAACATAAAACCTGGTAATATTTTTTTGTTGGCTACTGTAAATCCAAATGAAGCTAAAAATACATTACTCATACATACATAATGATAATCTACCATGAAGTGATAAAACAACCACATTCATGCTTATAGCAGTTTTCCACAAGCTGGTGATCTCCAGATGTTTGGGATTACAACTCCCATCATTTCCTGACAGCACAACCAAATGGCCATGTTAGCAAGAAATTATTAGATTTGTAGCCCACTATCTTAAGAGACCCCCAGTTTGAGGATGAATATTAATATTTATCAAGGGTGTGCAAGCTTTTAGAGGGGAATTTTCATTAATCTTAACACTTTCAATTCCTTCCAGAACTACCAAAATTCTCCTGGAATGGAAGAGTTTAGTGGCAACTGTAAACTTGTGCAAATTTTTCACATTCCTGAGCTCTAAATATTTGGGAACTACAGTGTCTGAAAGACTGTACTCTTTATACATCTGCCAGTTTTAAGATCCACTGTGATAGATTCCTCATTATCTGGTGGAATGAATGAAAACATCTCAGTGGCTGCTTATACGTTTTGGAGCATCCTAGCCTATCAAATGAGATCACACTTACTCATTTTAAGTTACTAGCTTTTAGCTGAAGAGGTTGGAGGCATGCTTTTTATGGTGTGCTTTTATTGTATTTTTAATCATGTTTATATTATTATTTTGTTCTTTGTTTTACATTTGTTACAAGGTTAGCACCTTGAGCACCCTTCATTTCTGGCAAAGTGGATATTGGTCCTGTAAATGCATAACCTACATTCCTTATACTGTCCTTGTTAAGCAGGACAAGACAACTAGCTCTGTATTCCACCCCAGATGTTGGTTGGAGAGGTGGAGCTGAAGGACAGCAAATTAATGAAGACTACATAACCCTCTGTTTGGGACTGAGGACTGAGATTAGAACCAAAGAGTTACAGCTCCATGGTAAAGCAGATGTGTTTGATGGAAATCCATGTAGGTCTAGAAAGACTTTTGCCTAAAACCTGG